>NW_012104721.1:938649-941626 GCF_000951045.1 Mandrillus leucophaeus | reverse complement strand
AGAATGTACACCGGTGAAAACTTTATAGACGTGACCTTTTTTGAATCCCACACCACCCTGTGTATTGTAATCTCTCTCTCTCTCTACACATACACACACAGAAACACACACACACACGCATATATATTTTTTTGAGACAGAGTCTCACTCCATCAGTCAGGCTGGAGTGCAGTGACACTATCTCAGTTCCCTGCAGACTCTGCCTCCCAGGTTCAAGCAATTCTCATACCTCATCCTCCCAAGTTACTGGAATTACAAGTGCATTCCACCACATCCAGCTAATTTTTGTATTTTTAGCAGAGGGGTTTCACCATGTTGGCCAGGCTGGTCTTGAACTCCTACAGGCTGGTCTTGAACTCCTGGACTCAAGTGATCTGCCTGCCTCAGCCTCTCAAAGCGCTGGGATTACAAGGGTGTAATCTCTATATCATAGGTGAAACAGTTCGGGGATAGAGAGGTTAAGCAGCTTGCGTATGGTTGTATTTTCCATTAGTGGTGACCCCAGGATTTGAGCAACTCTCCTTAGAGGTCTAGTGCTTACTCATGAAGCACACTGCCAGTCCCAGGAGCTGCCTCACTCGCCGTCACCTCAGGGCCTTTTCACATGCTGTTCCCTCTGCCTGCAGTGCCCCACTATCCCCTTGCCTGGCTAATGCCCACTCTCCCCTCAGGCCCTGATTTTGACAATGCCTCCTCCAGGAAGCCTTTCCTGCACACATCCTTCCTGTCCTGTACAGTGAGCTGCCTCCCCAGTGCTCTCACAGTCTCCACTTCCGTGCTGTAGCACCTGTCCTGCATGTTGTAATTGCCTGTCTGTCTATCTGTTCCTCTCCTAGGCAGAGGACTGTATCTGTCTGGCCCCTCACAGTCCTCCCAGCACCTGGCACAGAGCCTGGCACACAGTGGGGACCCACGCATATTTGTCACTTGCTGTTGATGGATCTAAGAGCGTGCTTTGCTGGAAAGATGTACAGTTGACCACGTTGCTGGCTCCATTTCAGGTGCTCCCCAGATGAGGAACCTGAGAAATGGTCATTTGGGTTGGTTCATATGATAGTCACAGTTGGCAGCCATCCCCCTGCCTCCTGGTTAATAGAAGCCCCGTCTTGTTCAGCTAACTACCCTTCAGAGAAGGTGACCCCATTCTCAGCTCAGCCCATCATGGGAAACCTGTTCCTGTTGCTCGTGATTTTTTCAGTAGTGGACATGACACATGTGGGAGGTTGGTGAGGCTGGGGTCCAGGTGCCTCTAGAAAAGTTATCCTTGATCTTAAGAAAGAGACGCAGAGAGAAGGATCCTTGGATGTTGTTGTGTCTGGGTGTGACCTCTGGGACTGTGGCAGCCATCTTGCAACCAGGAGGTGATCTGGTTTGAGGACACGACTGACAGATGCAGAGAACGGCAGAACCAAAGATGGAAAGGATAGGAGTCCCTGATGATGTCTTTAATGTGTGAAACTAACTCAGCCCTGGAGCTGCCCTAACTTGGGATTCTCATTAGAGGCAGTATACATTTCCTTATTACATAAGCCAGGTGGAGTTGGGGTTTTCTATTACTCTTAGTCCAGATCATCCTAATGACTACTCTATGCCGTAGAGAGACCATATGGTCTGTGACTGTTTGAAGAATAGAGCAGGGACATGGACTCAGCTCTGCCATTGAAGAGCCTGGAACATCCTTTGTGCACAGCTTGGATGCCACTTCTCCACAAAGCTTCCTAGAGGCCAGGCCAGGAAATCATTCCTCCCTCCTCTGTCTGGCATCTCCACGATCCAGGCATTCATCTCTTCCTGCAACTTGTGAGCTCTCCAAGGCAGGAACTATATGCTATTCATTTCTGCATCCCCACACTTACACCTCGCACAGAGTAGGCACTCGAAAAATGATTAGGGAATACATGGAAGGGTGAGGAAATTAATATTAATATATTACCATTACCTAACCCCTAAGCAGAAAGGCGTTTCCCCTGATCATTCCATTTGGCTTACAAATGAGTAAGGCATTTCCCTGCTCTGGGGCTCAGCTCCGTCATCTGTAAAATGGGAAGGCTGGACTAGATCACCAGCTCAAAAAAACTCCAAGACTTAATATCATTTTATAGTAATGGCCTACGATGTGCAGGACTGTGAAATAGAGGGAGGGATTAGACATATCCCCTTCCACTGAGATGCTGAGGGCCTAGAGTAGAATTCTTTGTTTTTTAAGGGGAAATAGATCCCTTTGAGGGCCTCTTCTTGGAAAGATGCTCCTGCCCTCAAAATGCTGTGTGCAGTTTTAGGGGATCTATCAGTTGATTCGCTAGAGAAAGGCATCCAGAGGCCCACTGCTGCTTACTGGCCCTGTCCAAGCTGGAGCTCAAACAGAGGAAACATGCTATCTTTCTCAGAGGATCCCCTCGGTCTAGAAGGGGAAGCAGAGTGCACATAAACCAGTTGTCCTAGGCCGGAGAGGGGCTGACAGAGGCAGGCCTGGATGTGCAGGAGAAGGATCTGACTTGCACTGCTTGTACTGAAGTTCGCCAGCTGCTCAGACGGAGGAAGCCCTTTTATAGGCAAAGGGCTATAAGTGCACAAGCCTCAAAATGTGAAAGGGCACTGGTATTATGGGATGGTGAGTAACTGTGCAGCCAGACCTAAGCAAAGAGACTAGACTGGGGGGACGGTAGAGGGCGGTGGGAGGGGCAGAGAAAGGCATGAGGGAGAGGAGCTAAGAGGAAGTCACTGTGTCCTGGAGGCTTTGGGGTATGTGCCTAACAGTGGGGATCAGAGTGGGGGGAACCTCTGCAGAAGTTCATAAGGACCTGAGGTTAAATACGAAGTTCCAAGAAACAGGCTGAAAAACCAGCATATCTTCAGACTAGGTGGAGAAGGGCTGTCTGAAAATTTCAGGTGTCGCCAGGGCTGTTGCCACACCCTTGAGGGAGACCTGCCCAGGAAGAAAGCTCGCCTGTCTAGGCCTTGTCATGCGCCTGCTGAG
>NW_012104721.1:932200-938599 GCF_000951045.1 Mandrillus leucophaeus | reverse complement strand
GGGACCCACGCATATTTGTCACTTGCTGTTGATGGATCTAAGAGCGTGCTTTGCTGGAAAGATGTACAGTTGACCACGTTGCTGGCTCCATTTCAGGTGCTCCCCAGATGAGGAACCTGAGAAATGGTCATTTGGGTTGGTTCATATGATAGTCACAGTTGGCAGCCATCCCCCTGCCTCCTGGTTAATAGAAGCCCCGTCTTGTTCAGGTAACTACCCTTCAGAGAAGGTGACCCCATTCTCAGCTCAGCCCATCATGGGAAACCTGTTCCTGTTGCTCGTGATTTTTTCAGTAGTGGACATGACACATGTGGGAGGTTGGTGAGGCTGGGGTCCAGGTGCCTCTAGAAAAGTTATCCTTGATCTTAAGAAAGAGACGCAGAGAGAAGGATCCTTGGATGTTGTTGTGTCTGGGTGTGACCTCTGGGACTGTGGCAGCCATCTTGCAACCAGGAGGTGATCTGGTTTGAGGACACGACTGACAGATGCAGAGAACGGCAGAACCAAAGATGGAAAGGATAGGAGTCCCTGATGATGTCTTTAATGTGTGAAACTAACTCAGCCCTGGAGCTGCCCTAACTTGGGATTCTCATTAGAGGCAGTATACATTTCCTTATTACATAAGCCAGGTGGAGTTGGGGTTTTCTATTACTCTTAGTCCAGATCATCCTAATGACTACTCTATGCCGTAGAGAGACCATATGGTCTGTGACTGTTTGAAGAATAGAGCAGGGACATGGACTCAGCTCTGCCATTGAAGAGCCTGGAACATCCTTTGTGCACAGCTTGGATGCCACTTCTCCACAAAGCTTCCTAGAGGCCAGGCCAGGAAATCATTCCTCCCTCCTCTGTCTGGCATCTCCACGATCCAGGCATTCATCTCTTCCTGCAACTTGTGAGCTCTCCAAGGCAGGAACTATATGCTATTCATTTCTGCATCCCCACACTTACACCTCGCACAGAGTAGGCACTCGAAAAATGATTAGGGAATACATGGAAGGGTGAGGAAATTAATATTAATATATTACCATTACCTAACCCCTAAGCAGAAAGGCGTTTCCCCTGATCATTCCATTTGGCTTACAAATGAGTAAGGCATTTCCCTGCTCTGGGGCTCAGCTCCGTCATCTGTAAAATGGGAAGGCTGGACTAGATCACCAGCTCAAAAAAACTCCAAGACTTAATATCATTTTATAGTAATGGCCTACGATGTGCAGGACTGTGAAATAGAGGGAGGGATTAGACATATCCCCTTCCACTGAGATGCTGAGGGCCTAGAGTAGAATTCTTTGTTTTTTAAGGGGAAATAGATCCCTTTGAGGGCCTCTTCTTGGAAAGATGCTCCTGCCCTCAAAATGCTGTGTGCAGTTTTAGGGGATCTATCAGTTGATTCGCTAGAGAAAGGCATCCAGAGGCCCACTGCTGCTTACTGGCCCTGTCCAAGCTGGAGCTCAAACAGAGGAAACATGCTATCTTTCTCAGAGGATCCCCTCGGTCTAGAAGGGGAAGCAGAGTGCACATAAACCAGTTGTCCTAGGCCGGAGAGGGGCTGACAGAGGCAGGCCTGGATGTGCAGGAGAAGGATCTGACTTGCACTGCTTGTACTGAAGTTCGCCAGCTGCTCAGACGGAGGAAGCCCTTTTATAGGCAAAGGGCTATAAGTGCACAAGCCTCAAAATGTGAAAGGGCACTGGTATTATGGGATGGTGAGTAACTGTGCAGCCAGACCTAAGCAAAGAGACTAGACTGGGGGGACGGTAGAGGGCGGTGGGAGGGGCAGAGAAAGGCATGAGGGAGAGGAGCTAAGAGGAAGTCACTGTGTCCTGGAGGCTTTGGGGTATGTGCCTAACAGTGGGGATCAGAGTAGGGGGAACCTCTGCAGAAGTTCATAAGGACCTGAGGTTAAATACGAAGTTCCAAGAAACAGGCTGAAAAACCAGCATATCTTCAGACTAGGTGGAGAAGGGCTGTCTGAAAATTTCAGGTGTCGCCAGGGCTGTTGCCACACCCTTGAGGGAGACCTGCCCAGGAAGAAAGCTCGCCTGTCTAGGCCTTGTCATGCGCCTGCTGAGTGGCTCACAGGAAGTATGTCCAGCTCAGAAAAATAAAAGCAGGGACTTTGCCCCTCTTGGTGAAGTCCAGGCTATTGTTAACATTTCCGAGAAGTTAAAGGAAATCATTTGTCTGCCGCCCAGGCCTGGGGCAGTGTTGGGGAGCCTCCTGTTTTGCCAAATTGCCTGGGCTGGTCGTCTCCGTGTACTCCCCCTCAACAGGGACAGGCACCAGGACTGAAGAGCTGGAGGTCTTGGAGTAATTCAGAAGTGGGGAAAGTGGATTCTTCCTTAATACATGCAGTTGAGTTTTGCGGTAGATAAAATTATTTCTAATTTCTAATAAAAGGAAAAATTAAAAGGAACCTTTGAGGCTGGCTGCTGTAGCTCACGCCTGTAATCCCAACACTTTGGGAGGCCAAAGGGGAGCAGATCATCTGAGGTCAGGAGTTCGAGACCAGCCTGGCCAACATGACAATACCCCTTCTCTACGAAAAATACAAAAATTAGCTTGGCTTGGTGGTGAGCGCCTTATAATCCTAGCTGCTCTGGAGGCTGAGGCAGGAGAATCACTTGAACCCAAGAGGCAGAGGTTACAGTGAGCCGGGATCACACCACTGCACTGCAGCCTGGGTGACAGAGCTAGACTCTGTCTCAAAAAATAAATAAATAAATAAAAATAAAAGGAACCTTTGTTTGGGAACCACTTTAACTAGATAATTTCTAAGACTTCTTTCAGCTTTTAGCATCCTGACCCTATGTGGTATTGACCTCCCGGCCCCCACCCTCCTCCATCCCCTAGCCAAGGTGTTTTGTTTTGTTTTACAAAGACTTTATTTTTCTTCAAGCAGTCTTAGGTTCACAGCAAAATTGTGCTGAAGATATAGAGATTTACATGTACCCTCTGTCCTCACATATGCACAGTCCCCTGCACTGTTAACATCCCCACAGAGTGGTGCATTTGTTACCATGGATGAGCCTACATGAGCATCATTGTCACCCAGAGTCACAGTTTCCATGAGGGCTGGCTCTTGATGTTGCACTTTCTGTGGGTTTGGACAAACGGATAATATGTATCCACCATTCTAATATCGTGCATTTTTTACTCCTCTAAAAATCGGCTGTGATCTGCCTATTCATCCCTTCCCCTGCCCAAACCCAGCTAACCATTGATCTTTTTACTGTTTCCGAAGTTTTGCCTTTTCCAGGACGCCATACAGTTGGAACCATATAGTATGTAGCGTTTTCAGATGGGCTTCTTTCACTTAATAGTATGCATTTCAGTTTCCTCCATCTCTTCCCGTGGCTTGATAGCTTATTTATTTTTAACATTGAATAATATCCCATCATCTGGATGAATCACAGTTTACTCATTCATTTACCGAAGGACATCTTAGTTGCCTCCAAGCTTTGGCAATTATAAATAAAGCTGCTTTAAACACCCGTGTGCAGATTTTTGTGTAGACACAAGTTTTCAGCTCTTGGGTAAACACCAAGTAGTACAATTGCTGGATGGAATGGTAAGAGTATATTTAGTTTTGTGAGAAAGGCCAAACTGTCTTCCAAAATGGCTGTACCATTTTGCATTCTGGCTTCTCAATTAATTATTTCTTTTAAGGAGCATGCCTTTGGTATTGTATCTAAAAAGTCATTGCCAACCCAATGTCATCTAGGTTTTTTCCGGTGTTATCTTCTAGGACTTTTATAGTTCTGGTTTTATGCTTAGGCTTGTGGTCCATTTTGAGTTACTTTGTCTGAAGGGTGTAAGGTCTGTGTCTAGATTTACTTTTTTGCATGTGGATGTCCAGTTGTCCCAGCACCATTTGCTGAAAAGAATTTTTCTCCATTGTATTGACTTTGCCCCTTTGTCAAAAACAACTTGACTATATTTGTGTAGATTTATCTCTGGATTCTGGATTCTGTTCCATTGCTCTATTTATTCTTTCACTAATACCATACCATTTTAGTTACTATAGCTTTATAGTAAGTCTTAAAGTCAGGAAGTGTCAGTCTGCCAACTTTGCTCTTCTCCCTCAATATTTTGTTGGTTATTCTGGGTCTTTTGCTCTCCATATAAACTTTAGAATCAGTTTGCTTATATCCACAAAATAACTTGCTGGAATTTTGATTGGGGTTGCATTAAATCTATAAATCAAGTTGGTAAAAACTGACATCTAGACAATATTGGGGGTTCCTATCCATGAACATGCTTTCCTTTAAGCTACCTATATGCCTGCTTCTAACTTTTCCTTAATGGAAAGGAATGGGAGAATAGGTATCTCATTCATCAAACACCTACTGTGTGCCAAAAATCATTTAATGATTTCACAGCACCATAAGGATGAGATTATGGCTCCCGCTTGCCATTCACTGAGGCTCAGTGGGATGTTCATATCCATCCATTAAACAGACATGAATGGAGGACCTACAATGTGATAAGCCCTGAACCAGGAGCTGGAGATGCAACAGAGAACACAATAGAATTGTTCCCTGCACTCATGGAGCTTACTGTCTATGGGAGAGACAGGGACACATATTAAATAATCCCATAGATAAATGATGTTAGGAGAGTTTATTCTGGGGCTAGGGAAGGCTTCCTGGAGAAGGTGCTATTTGAGCTGAGATTGGAAGGATGAGTAGGTGCTAACCAGGGGCCAGGTGTTCCAAGCAGAGGGAAAAGCACTTGCAAAGCCCACAAGACAGGAAGGAGCTTAGAGCCTTCCAGGACTCAGAACTGTGTACGACCAGAGCATGGAAGGGAGGGTGAAGTAAGCTGATGCTCACTGAATCACCAAAGGAGAAGGCCGGGATCAGCTCTGCACAACCTCATGGGCCTCAAAAAGGGAGGGCATGGAGAAAGAGAACAAACTACGTGTTAGGTGCTATGCCAGGTGCTAACACATATGCGATCACCTTTGATCCCTGTAGCTACCCCATATTAAATGTTATCACCATCTCCATTTTACAAATGAGAAAACAGAGGCTCAGAGAGGGTCAGTCCTCCACTGGTCAGAGGCAGAGGCAGGCTTCCCAAAGCTCGATTCCAAATCCCATGGTATCCCCGGCTCAGGAGCCTAGATGCACCAGGTGCAGTCCCCAGTGGGTAGCGCCTGGCCCCTCCTTTCCCAGATGCGAGGTTTCCTGCAGGGAGAGCCCAACCAGGCTCCCTCCAGCCCCACGTTTTTGGCTTCTGGCCTGTCTCTGTGGCATCCTTCCTTGAAATCAGAGAGAGAAACATGGGGTCTGGTAATTGTATTCCATTAAGCCTAATTAAGATGCAGATTTGCACAGTTAATGAAGAAGGCAATTTGGAAGCAATTTCGTCAGTGACACAGGACTCTCATCAGCGCGGCTGTTCTCGGTAGGTAGGTCTGAGGAGATGGGAATGTATGCACTGCCACCCACCAGGCTGCATCTGGCCAGTCTCCAGGGAGAAATTCTTCCTTCTGGAGAAGGACAACCCACCCTAAAGAGAACGCATTGTACGGAAACTGCTTGCGTCACGTGATCCCCTGTGTGGAGATCATCCAGCTCTGGACCCCTGGAGTCCCACCTGTAGGCTCTGCCCTGCCCTGGTCCCTTGATATGGGCAGGAGGGCCTGAAGCAGTTATCTGGAACCAGACTGCCTGGGTTCAAATCCCAGCTCCACCACTCACTAGCTGTATGTCCTTGGGCAAGTTTCTTAACTTCTCTGGGCCTCAGTTTACTCCTCTCTGAAATGGGATAACAGCATCAACTGAGAAAGGCTGCCACGAGGATGAAATGGAATTATGCATGGGAAGCACTCAGCAAGCGCATGGCACATGAATGATGGACATTTTCAAGAGCTCTCCCAGCACCCCATGTTTCGCATGGGCAAGAGCTCTGTCCCCCAGCCCCCAGGTTGACAGGTTTTCTTTTTCTTTTCTTTTTTTTTTGAGACAGAGTCTCATGCTGTCGCCCAGGCTGGAGTGCAGTGGCATGATCTCGGCTCACTGCAACCTCCGCCTCCCAGATTCGAGTGATTCTTCTGCCTCAGCCTCTTGAGTAGCTGGGACTACAGACGCGCGCCACCACACCCAGTTAATTTTTGTATTTTTAGTAGAGACAGGGTTTCACCATATTGGCCAGGCTGGTCTCGAACTCCTGACCTTGTGATCCACCTTCCCCGGCCTCCCAAAGTGCTGGGATTACAGGCCTGAGCCACCGCGCCCAGCCCACAAGTTTTCTTTTGCTGCTACCAGATGGTTGCCATTTGGGGCTGGACCTTCCCCGGGCCCTGGATGCCCTGTCCCTGAGGTCTGTCTGGCTTGAAGCTGGGGCACACCTGGCAGCTGGCCTCTTGCACGGATTGCCACCTGGTGGTTG
>NW_012104721.1:925020-925815 GCF_000951045.1 Mandrillus leucophaeus | reverse complement strand
CCAGGATGGTCTCGATCTCCTGACCTCGTGATCCACCCACCTTAGCCTCCCAAAGTGCTGGGATTACGGGGGTGAGCCACCGTGCCTAGCTTGT
This sequence comes from Mandrillus leucophaeus, assembly GCF_000951045.1. Lineage (NCBI taxonomy): Eukaryota > Metazoa > Chordata > Mammalia > Primates > Cercopithecidae > Mandrillus > Mandrillus leucophaeus. The sequence goes on along the minus strand of NW_012104721.1, from coordinate 925,721 downwards.
GATGGTAATTTTTTTAAGAGTCTTGCTCTGCTGCCCAGGCCGGAGTACAGTCGTGTGATCATAGCTTACTGTAGTCTCAAATGCCTGGGCTCAAGCAATCCTCCCACCTTAGCCTCCCAAGTAGCAGGCACTACAGGCTTATGCCACTATGCCTGACTAATTTTTATATTTTTTGTAGAGGTAGGTTCTTGCTCTATTGCCCAGGCTGATCTTGAACTCCTGGCCTCAAGTGATCCTCCTGTTTAGGGATCTGGGTATTATGGGCATGAGCCACCGCACCTAGATTGTGATGCTAATTTTTAATTGCCTAGAGATTCTTGACTCTTTTCTTAGTACCTTTAGTTTGATAATAAAACTACCTACTTCTGATGTGTGTGATGGAATTAAATGTAGCAGTGGTTCACAGTGTTTGGCTAGTAGACCTAACTTCCAGAATCACTACTGTTTTAGTCCAGGCTGCTATATATAACCAAATATCATGGACTGGGCGGCCTTAACAGCAAACATTGACTTCTCACAGGTCTGGTGGTTGGGAGTCTGAGATCAGGGTGCCACTGTGGCCAGGCTCTGGTGCGGGGCCTCTTCTGGCTTGCAAGTGGCTGCCTTCTTGCTGTGTCCTCACATAGCAGAGGACTGGTGACTTATTACTCCATTATTTTGGTGAATTAGTACTCCATTTTACAGAGGAGGGAGCTGAGGCT
>NW_012104721.1:920542-921970 GCF_000951045.1 Mandrillus leucophaeus | reverse complement strand
GGGGGGACTCAGCAGGTGCAGTGGCATGGAGGTGTGGGATACTGGGGTGTACTGAAGTTTGGGGCCTGGGGGTTGATGGTGGGCAGGGGGCTGCAGTGGGAAGGGAAGGCAGGAAAGGTAGGCAGAAGCCAGGTCATGCTGAGCCTTGAAGGCCAGGTCAGGCAGAACTTACTAGAGGTTCAGAGTGGTGGGTCCTAGAAAGAGGCTGACCTGGGCTGGGCACGGTGTCTCATGCCTGTAATCCTAGCACTTTGGGAGGCCGAGGCGGGTGGAACACAAGGTCAGGAGATCCAGACAATCCTGGCTAACACAGTGAAACCCCGTCTCTACTAAAAAAAAAAAAAATACAAAAAATTAGCCAGGCGTGATGGTGGGCACCTGTAGTCCCAGCTGCTCGGGAGGCTGAGGCAGGAGAATGGTGTGAACCTGGAAGGCAGAGCTTGCAGTGAGCCGAGATTGTGCCACTGCACTCCAGCCAGGGCGACAGAGCGAGACCCCATCTCAAAAAAAATAAAAATAAAAATAAAGAGGCTGACCTGAACTGGAGCGTGAACTCCTTCACTTACTTGCTGTGTGATCTTGGACAAGACCCTTGATCTCTGTAAGCCTTAGTTTCTTTTTCAATAAAATGGGGGCAATCAAAAGGCTTCCCTCCTAGGATGATTGTGAGAAGGTGTACAAGATATTTCAGCTCAGTCTTTGTACATAGTGACCCCTCCATCAACAGAACTGCTCCCCCTACTTGGAGGCCCTAGGGAGCCACTGCAGGATCAAGGGAGAGGAGTGGGCATCCCCATGTACCCAGCGGGCCTGTCTGGCCCACGCCCTGACATTTGTCAGGAAGGGCGAGCGTCATGGACCACCAAAACGGGGTCAAAGGTTAAATAAAAGAAAGAGGTTTTCCCACTCAGAGGTTTATCACTTAGAAGCAAGAGCAGACGGTCTTTCACACAAGAGCAGGATGAAGAATTGAAAACTGTGTTTGCCAAACTTTCACACTCCCCTTCGCCATTTTGTCACGTCTCTTTCCTGCCTGTTCTATTATTTCCTCAACACTTTTCTTTAAAACAATTTTAGATTGACTCCAGTTTTTTCTTTTTTCTTTTTTGAGACAGGATCTGGTTCTGTCACCCAGGCTGGAGCGCAATGGCGCAATCTTGGCTCACTGCGACCTCTGCCTCCCGGGTTCAAGTGATTCTCGTGCCTCAGCCTCCCAGGCAGCTGAAATTCCAGACATGCACCACCACGCCCAGCTAATTTTTATATTTTTTTTGTAGAGACAGAGTTTCGCCATGTTGGCCAGGTTGGTCTCCAACTCCTGAGCTCAAGCAATCCACCTGCCTTGGCCTCCCAAAGTGCTGAAATTACAGACATGAGCCACCACGCCTGGCCACTCCAGTTTTGTGTTTTGTTTTTTCATTTTTTGTT
>NW_012104721.1:906880-915327 GCF_000951045.1 Mandrillus leucophaeus | reverse complement strand
GCTGCCTTCTTGCTGTGTCCTCACATAGCAGAGGACTGGTGACTTATTACTCCATTATTTTGGTGAATTAGTACTCCATTTTACAGAGGAGGGAGCTGAGGCTTAGCTAGTAAAGGATGAGGCTCAGATGTAGAGGTGAATTCTAATTGCTTGCTCATCCTTATTCTGCTGCACTGCCCAGATAGACCCTGAACTTCTGGGGTTAAGGGCCTTGTCTTACTTGTCTCTGGATCCTGTCCCAGTGTCAACATATGGTAGATCACATCAAATGCAGTTGTCATGAGACACAGTGAAGACTTTGGCATTAGATGACTTAAGTTTGAATTCCACCTCTTCCCTTACTGGCTGGGTGACTTTGTCATTGGTTTTTACACCTCTTATGTGGAGTTAATAGGGTCACGTGCAGTGGCTTATGCCTGTAATCCCGGCACTTTGGCAGACTGAGGCAGGCAGATCACTTGAGCCCAGGAGTTCAGAGCAGCCTGGGCAACATGGTAAAACTCTGTCTCTACCAAAACAGATACAAAAATTAGTTGGGCTTGGTGGTGTGTGCCTGTGGTCCCAGTTACTTGGGACGCTGAGACGGGAGAATTGCTTGAGCCGGGGAGATCAAGGCTGCAGTGAATTACTGAATGTGCCACTGTACTCCAGCCTGGGTGACAAAACGAGACCCTGTCTCAAAAAAATGAAAAATTTAAAAATGAGGTTAATAATCCCAACCTTGCAAAACTACTCTGAGGATAAAATGAGATGGTGTGTACACCCAGTACACCCAGTAAGCTCTAAATAAAAGCAGCTATTGGCCAGGTACAGTGGCTCACATCTGTAATCCCAGAACTCTGGGAGCCCAAGGCGCGCGGATCATTTGAGCCCAGGTGTTTGAGGCCATCCTGGGCAACGTGGTGAAACTCCATCTCTACGAAAAACTACATAAATTAGGTGTGGTGGTGCGCATTCACAGTCTCAGCTACTGGGGAGGCCAAGGTGGGAGGATTGCTTGAGCCCGGGACGCAGAGGTTGCAGTGAACCAAGATTGCGCCACTGCACTCCATCCAGCCTATGCAACAGAGCAAGAGCTTGTCTCAAAAGAAAAAAAAAAGCAGCTGTTGTTATTTTTTGTGTATCTGCTTAGTCCCCAAAGACCACTGGATCCAATAAGTAGAGCATCATGCAGTTAGAGATGACTCCAGGGCCCTCAGAGCGTTGTAACATTCATTCATTTATCATTGATTGATTCATTCAGAAACTATCAGTTGAGTGCCTGTTATGTGCAAGGCATCAAAATACGGTGTTGAACATGACAAGATCATAGCTCTTGAAGGACTTACCTTCTAGATGGATTAAGGCAGACGATAAAGTAGCAAGCAAACAAATCAATTTGTAATTCAAATAGTGGTGGATGCTCTGAAGGAAATAAAGTAGGCTAAGAGGTTAGAAATAACAAGAGAGGGGCACTGGGGAAGAGAATCATTTAGACCGGTGGGTAAGGAAGATGGCGTCTGAGCAGAGATCTCAACGAAGTGGAATGCACCACAGGAGGATTTTAAATAGCAATGTTGGTGCCCAAAGCCAGCAACTGACAGGGCCCTCAGACCAGCTTTGTAATTCATGAGGAAGGGGTGTGAGCCAGGGCTGCATCTGGTGGCTCCTTATTCCAGTAAATTACAGTAATAATAGAGCGGGGTCCTTTTGTTTCCACCTGCTAAGGGAGTACCTACTGTCAACATGTGGCTTCAACAAATTAAGATGTGAAACAGTGTTTCATAATCACAATTAGACATTTCTGTTATACTTCATGATCAGAAGCTTAGGCAAGTTCTGGCTCCCTCTCCAGCTATGGCTTGTATCGAAGGCCCAGGGCAGCTCCATGCCCCAGCACCAGGGCCTTCCTGGCTATGACCCAGACAGCAAATGCTGGGCAGTCTGGAAGCTCAAGTCAGGAAGATAAATGAAGAGAGTTGGGATGGCCAGGGGCAAGGACTGGGATTTCAAGATTCTCCACGACTCCGATTTGGCCAGGAGCATTCTGACCTCTGCCAGGAGCTAAAACGTGCCTCTCTGTGGTCCGAGAAAGGATTGGGATCACTTCATCCTTTAAGCGTAGATGCAGAAGGCTGGGGCTACTGGGACTATTCCTGTGGTTTGGGGAAGTATTTCTTAGACAGCCTGCATCAGAATCATTGGAGATTCTCTATTTAAAATGCAGTGTCCGAGCCTCCTCCCAGACTTCCCGAATCAGAGTTCCCGGAATCTGCATTTTAACGTATGCACTCCCAAGTTTGAGAATAGCTGGTTAGTTGGCAGTGGGGCGGGGTAGGGGGGGCAGCCAATCAGAAGAATACTTGCTATTGGGATTGTCCTGGGAATGCCAGGGCACACGCTTGCTGTCCTGCCATCAGATGGCCACCTCCCCAGATATGATGTCCTTTTGCCTCTGAGAGAATTGTGACAGGAATAAGGACAGGAATTTCAGAAGTTTGCGGAGTAGATTTTCCTGCTGTAAAGCAGTGTATGTGAGAAGGCTCTGCCTTCCTTCAAATGAGAAGGAAAAAGAAAAGAAAAAGTTTTATATATGTGTGTATATATATATATATAGGAGGCGAATGTGTCACTTTCAGATGAGTTATTTTCCAGTCTGGGCACAATTTTCATTTCTCTCTGGTGAGTCATTGCAAACGTTGGTTTTTTCTCACTGCCTCTTGTTAGCAAAGGACACCTTTCATGGAAGGGCTGAGGCCCATCTGGGGCAGGCCTGGAAAATCTACTCTGCAAATCCAGGTAGAGGACCCACTGGGGCCCCACACATCACAGGGCCCCACACAGTCCTGTGCTGTGGGAACCACAGAGACTCCCGGCAACCAAGGCGATGGGCACTTCCCCCCTTCCCAATTAGCCCTCCTTGTTAACTCACATCTTGCCCTTCCATGGGTTGTTTCTAGACTCTCTGGCCACCATCCTGCTGGTTTTAATGAGAAAAAGTCCCCAAGTACCTTTTGCCATTCATTCATGTGGTCCATCAGTAGTATAGCATAGCAATTAAGGACATGGGTTCCGGGAGCTGTCCTTTAGTGGCTCCCTGTTTCATAAAAGTCAAAACCGAAGTTTCTGCCATAACCGCAAGGCCCTCCATGATCTAACCCCTGTCACCTCAGTTTCTCTCCCCTCACTCACTCAGCTCCAGCCACACTAAACTCCTTGCTGCTTCTCTAACATGTCAAAGATGTGCCCACCCCAGGGCCTTTGCATAGGCTGTTCCCACCTCTTTGATGTTTTTTTCCTCCAGATCTCTGCATGACTCACTTCCTTTGGATCTCTGCTCAAATGTCGCCAGATCACCTTGATCACCCTATATAAACAGCAGACCCACTTAAGCTATCACTTACCCTCTTTCTTCCCCATAGCATTTATCACCACCTGACACAGTATTTATTGACTTGTATTTTTCTTTAGGATATGTTTCTTCCTGCTAGAATGGTAGCTCCTTGTGGACGAGCACTTTGACTTGATTATTGTTATTTTCCCAACATCTAGACTATGATTAGCACATTATAGGCCTTTAATAAATAAGTAAATATTGATTGAATGAATTAATGAATTCATGAATGAATGAATGCCTGGCCCTGTTCCTTACTAGCTGTGTGACCTTGGGCTCCTTAGCATCTCTGAGCCTCAATAAAATGGACATGGCTATAGAGGTTTGCAAGATAAAGGAGAGAATACAAGTCTGTTTGTATGCTTTAATAAAATACCCGAGACTGGATAATTTATAAAGTACAGAAATTTATATCCTTTGAAGCCTAGAAAGTCCGAGATCAAGGTGCCAGCAGGTTAAGTGTGTGGGGAGGGTTCCCTCCTCATAGGTGGTGCCATCTAGGGTGTCCTCCTGTGATGGAAGACATGGAAGGGACAATGTGTTCTCATATGACAGAAAAGACAGAAGAGCCAGACAGCTTTCTGGAGCCTCCCTTATAAGGGCATTAATCCCATTCACGAGGGTGGAGCCCTCATAGCCTAATCACCTCCCAAAGCTCCAACATGAATTTTGGAGAGACACAAACATTCAAACCACAACGGCATGTAAGCCCGTTACATGGTGACTGGCACACTCAAAGCTTTCAATAAACATTGACCGCCCTGGACTGTTACTACTTTAGACCAGCAAAATAAGGTAGAATGTGCTAAAGAAAATCGAAGGTGCTTACAAAGGACTGTCACGTGGAGAGATGGTAGGCTTTCTGCCAAAGTGGTTCCTTGCTGGGTGGCCTCTGAGTTGGGCCTGGGGCCGGGCAGGGTCTCAGTGTGTCAGCGTGGGGTGTGTGGAAGGGTGGTGTGGGAAGACAGAACAGTGCAAAGAGGCAGAAGGGAGAATGTTCAGGGACAGGTCAGATATGTTCGCCGAACTCCAGAGGCTGCAAAACAGGAGGGGGAGGGGAAAGCAGAATAAGGAGATGGAAGCATTTTTTTCCTTTCTGGAAGAAGAGAGGCTGGCTGGTGCTTTCCAAAAGCTGTACAGCAGTGAAACAAAACAAGAAGTCTGATTTACAGCCCACTTCTTGGGGCAGAGTGCTTCGCAGTTAGTAATGCAGTCTTCTGAGAATCATTTTGTTGGTGTGTCACAACCTTCCTGAAGATAGATAGAAGTTATTAGGTGTTTGTGATTCTAGTATTGAGGTTACCTGCAAATAACCCTGAATGGGATATTACATCCAAAAGAAACCAGTCGGTAATGGTGGGATTTCTGGGCACTATGGCCTTCTGCTGTCCTGTAGACTGGGAGGAAATTCAGAGCACAGCTGTCAGGGGAAACTAAGATGGATGATGTGAGGGAGAAAGACTGAATGGTGAGCTTTGGAAAGCAGGAGACCATGCATTCCCCAAGTATTCATTCATTCATTCATTCATTCACTCATTCATTCATTCAATGAACACTGAATACTTACCACATACAAAACAGTATATTCAGGCCAGGGGCCCAGAGGCCAGGACTTTAGACACTTTGCATATGTTTAATTTTCTACCTGATTTTTTAAAAGCCTTCTGTAACCTGAGGAGGCTGGGGAGGCAGCATAGGTTTCATGTCACATGACATGTCAGCTCCAGTTGATTTGTTGTGGCTAACCAGAGTTCCGATACTACAGTGTGGATTTACCAGGATAGAATCTGGTGATGGGTTTGTGATATCAGCCATGGGTTTAGGATGGGAGAATGGTAGGACAAATGCCACATGTTTGCCCCTGCAGGAATGAATTCCATAGATACCTATAATATGCTGACCTGAAGGTTTGCAACAGAATGAAAATAGTCTCTTGACTCTGCATACTTGGTGAGTGTAAGGTGGCTGATCACTTACCATGGAGAGCTGTGAAAATTCAGGACAATAAAGGGGACAAGAATTGACGCTCCAGGGTGATAACTCAGAAAGATAGTTCCTCTCCAAGAGGTGGTGTCCCAGGCTTTTACCCTTGTCTTATCCACCCCTAATTTAACACTTGTTTAAGGCATCTTCTCCAAATATTTGACTTTGTTCCCATGGAGACCTTTTTGCGCTCGTATTTCACCTTCTTGTGTCATGTATAATTCATTCATACCATATATAATACAACTGGAATAAACAAGTTTGGAAACAACTAACTTGGGACTAAGGTGACTCTTACTCATTGTACAGCTGAATGGGAGCAGAAGGTGTGAAAACAAAAGCTGTTGGGTCGCTGTGTTTTACAAGTGACAGGGGTGAGGGACTTTGGCTAATTCAGTGAATCAGTTAAGTGAAGGTTAGTTAAGACAGCTCTTCCTACTAATAGACAGTTGTCTTTTTACCAAAACTATGGATTTATCTACACATACACATTCTGTTTTGTAGCCTCCTTTTTTTTTTTAACTTAAACAAGTATTAGAGACATCTTTTCATGTCATAAATACTCTTCCACAACAATATTTTAAATGGTTACCTGGGATTCCATGTTAGGGATCTACCACTTAATGGATCCCCTGTTACTGGACTTGCATGTAGTTCCCAGTGTGGAACTATTAGAGGAAACATTACCTTTTGGATCCCAATATGGGTAGCTGAGGACACTGAACACTCCCTGAGTGGTGAGCGGTGGAAATGAACATTAAAAGAGAATAAAGGATGAGAATCTAAAATGCAGCCACTGTGGGAAACAGTATGGCAGCTTCTCAAAAAATTAAACATAGGATTATCATGCCACCCAACAATTCTGTTTCTGAGTATATACCCAAAAGAATTGAAAGCAGGGTCTTGAAGAGACGTCTATACACCCATGTTCATAGCAGCATTATTCACAGCAGCCAAAGAGTGGAAGCAGCCAGTGTCCCTCAGTGGATGAATGGGTACACAAAATGTGGCGTATTCATACAATAAAATATTATTCAGCATCGAAAAGAAAGGAAATCCTGTGATATGCTACGGCGTGGATGAAACCTGAGGACATTATGCTAAGAGAAATCAGCCAGTCACAAAAGGACAAGTAGTGTATGAATCTGCCCGTATGGGGTCCCTGGAGTACTCAAACTCATAGAGACAGAAAGTGGAGACCAGGCGCGGTGGCTCATGCCTGTAATCTGAGCACTTTGAGAGGCCAAGGCAGGCGAATCTCTTGAGGTCAAGAGTTCAAGACTAGTCTGGGTTACATACTGAAATCCCGTCTCTACTAAAAATACAAAAAATTAGCCGGGCATGCTGGCATGTGCCTGTAATACCAGCTACTTTGGAGGCTGAGGCAGGAGAATCGCTTGAAGCCAGTAGACGGAGGTTGCAGGGAGCTGAGGTTGTACCACTACTGCACACCAGCCTGGGTGACAGAGCTAGATTCTGTCTCAAAAACAAAAAAACACAAAAACAAAAAAAACAACAAAAAAAAACAGCCAGGTGTGATGACTCATACCTGTAATCCTAGCACTTTGGGAGGCGGAGGTGGGAGGATTGCCTGAGCTCAGGAGTTCGAAACCAGCCTGGGCAACATGGTGAAACCCTATCTCTACTAAAAATACAAAAAAATTAGCCAGGTGTGGTGGCGTGCGCCTGTAGTCCTAGCCACTTAGGAGGCTGAGGCAGCAGAATTGCTTGAACCCAGGAGGCAGAGGTTACACTGAGCTGAGATTATGCCACTGCACGCCAGCCCGGGCAACAGAGAGAGACTCCGTCTCCAAAAACAAACACACAAACAAACAACCCCCCCGCCAAAAAAAAACAGAAAGAGAAACAAAGTGGGGCCAGGTGCAGTGGTTCACAACTGCAATCCCAGCACTTTGGGAGGCCAAGGCAGGCATATCACCTGAGGTCAGGAGTTCAAGACCAGCCTGGCCAACATAGTGAAACCCTGTCTCTACAAAAATACAAAAATTAGCCAGGCATGATGGCAGGTGCCTGTAATCTCAGCTACTCAGGAGGCTGAGGCAGGAGAATCGCTTGAACCCGGGAGGCAGAGGTTGCAGTGAGCCAAGATGGCGCCACTGCACTCCAGCTTGGGTGACAGAGCGAGACTCGGTCTCAAAAAAAAAGAAAAAGGAAGTGGAATGGTGGGTGCCAGGTGTTGGGGGAGGGGGAAATGGTGAGTTGTTCAGTAAATATAGAGTTTCAGTTTTACAAGATAAAGAGAGTTCTGGAGATTGTTTGCACAACAATATGAATGTACTTAACATTGCTAATCTGTACACTTTAAAATGGTTAAGATGGTAAATTCCGTATTATATATATTTTACACAATTAGAAAACATTTTTTAATTTTTAAGGGAACAGAGGAATAGATATAGGTGTTAAGTATAACAGCTGCTAAGATTATTAGAAAATGAGACAACCAGACATTACATACCACATGGAGAAACCAAGCCCTACCTGCAGTCTGACCAAAGGGATCAATCCTGAGCCTGAGCCAGTCTCTGGATTCAGCTGGCAATTCTCAGGACAACCACAGGACAGAGTAGTGTGTTGAACAGAACTTCAAGTGTGCAGTCAGCAACATCAGCCCAAGGGAGATGCAACAGTCAAACTTCCAGATTCTTTCAAGGAAAAAGTATAAGGAAGTAAAAGGATGAATGAGGAACCCACACATTTAAAAAGAATTAAAAGGCAGCAAATTTTTCAAATGGTCAAGAATGTAGTATCTAGGTATGTACATTTGAGGAAAAAAACAATTTTAAGCCGGGCGCAGTGGCTCATGCCTGTAATCCCAGCACTTTGGGAGGCCGAGGTGGGTGGATCACAAGGTCAGGAGTTCGAGACCAGCCTGGCCAATATGGTGAAACCTCATCTCTGCGAAAAATACAAAAAATAATTAGCCAGGTGTGGTGGCAGGTGCCTGTAGTCCCAGCTACTCAGGAGGCTGAGGCAGGGGAATAACTTGAACCCAGGAGGCAGAGGTTGCAGTGAGCTGAGATCGTGCTACTGCACTCCAACCTGGGCAACAGAGTGAGACTCCATCTCAAAA
>NW_012104721.1:903116-905881 GCF_000951045.1 Mandrillus leucophaeus | reverse complement strand
AAAAAAAAAAAAAAATTAATTTAATGTGTAACAATTCAATCAATGCACTGGTGTCTGCCTCAAGACACGTCCACTCAGTCTACCCTGAATCCCCAGGAAGATTTCTTCCTAAGATGCCCTTAAATTGACAAATCCTTTAATGTTAGACCTTGTCAAAATGCTTTAAGGAGCTGTTTAGTTTCTTTCTTATTTATTTTAATTGTGGTAACTTAATGTTTTTTTATCAAAAATCTTCTGAAACAGGAAGGGAGGAAGTATTGCCTACAAACAGATAGAGTAGTCACACAGACCAAGGTTAAAATCCGGATTCTGCCTTTTGTTAGTTCCATGACTTTTGGCAAATTACTTAAGCTCTGTAAGACTCAGTAAAAGTAATCTGGAAAAGTAATTGTAATAGTAATTACCTCCTAGCATTATGGTGGGACTTTAATAAAACAATACCTATCAATCCCCAAGCACCACGCCTGGCCTGGGGTACCTGCTATAAATGTTAGTTGTTTGATTCCAAAAAGAATTGGACCTGGGTCTAAGAAACCCCAAGTACCACTGTCAACTCCAACCCTGACTTGCTGTATAGTCTTGGTAAAGCTGCCTGTCTCTGAGGCCGGTTACCTCATCACTGTCCTGAGAATCCCTGTCCTCTGTGAGAACAGTACTGCTGAGGTGGAGGGTCCTGTTTGTTGGTAGGCAAGGGGCTTAGGAATGAAGATGCCGGTGCAGAGCTTGCAGCCACTCCACTAGGCAACCAGCAAGAGGAGGTGTGGAGCTGCAGGGCTGCCCATGCACACTAGCAGGTGAAAATGTGCCTTAGACACACAGCTGAGACAGTAAATTGGTTTCCGTCATCCTGTGCAGGGAAGATCATGCTGGTTTTACCCTTCTTGTCGGGCTGCCTCTTGTAAACCTTGTTTGCCCTCCTTTATCGGACTGTGCTGAACTTAAAGAACAGAGAAATTGAGGTTCATTATAGCAACCCCAGGGAAGGGTGGGCTATCTCTCAAAGATCCACTTTTCCCCCCTGCATTTCTCTGTTTTATGTAAGTAGAATAATAATGTACACATTATTTTGCTGCATTTCATAATTTTACGATTGTTCTATGTCAATAACAAAAAAAAGAAAACCAACCACAGAGACAGTTAGTTTTATTCAGAATCCTGCTTCCCCAGGAGCATAAAAGAGACCAATCCCCGATTCCTTAACTGAGATGAGGAGAAATCAAGTTAAAGGTTAAACAGAGTGTGAGTCACTGCTCCCGTAGTATCTGGGCGTGGGAATATGAGTTTATAAGAAAATTTGGTTTAAAGTGTAACAACTCAATCAATGCACTGCTCTCTACCACAAGACACCTCCATTCAGTCTACCACGAATCCCCAGGAGGACTTCTTTTTAAGATGCCCTTAAGTTGACAAATCCTTTAATGTTAGACCTTGTCAAAGTGCTTTAAGGAGCTGTTTAGTTTCTCATCTAGTTATTTATTTTTAATTGTGGTAAAATATCCATAACACAGGGCCAGGCGTGGTGGCTCATGCCTATAATCCTATCACTTTGGGAGGCTGAGGCGGGTGGATTGCCTGGGCTCAGGAGTTTAAGACCAGCCTGGGCAAACGGTGAAACCTCGACTCTACTAAAATACAAAAAAAATTTGCCAGGCCTGGAGGCATGCACCTGTAATCCCAGCTACTTGGGAGGCTGAAGCAGGAGAATCGCTTGAACCTGGGAGGCAGAGGTTGCAGTGAGCCGAGATCACGCCATTGCACTCCAGCCTGAGCAACAGTGCGAGACTCCATCTCAAAAAAAATAAATCTATATCTATACCTATATCTACCCATAACACTTACTACTTTAACCATTTTATGTGCACAGTTCAGTGACACTAACTACACTCACAACCACACAATCATGTGCCCATCACCACCATCCACCTCCAGAACTCTTCACCTTGCAAAACTGAAATTCTGTACCCATCAAACACTAACTCCTCTTTCCTCCTTCCCACAGCCCCTGGCAGCCACCATTCCACTTTCTGTCTCGAGGAATTTGATGACTCTAGGGACTTCATATAAGTAGAATCATGCAGTATTTCTCTGATTGTCATATTTTACTTAGCAGAATGTCCTCAAGGTTCATCCAGGTGGTACCACGTGCCAGATGCCCTTCCTTTTTTAAGGCTTAAAAATATTGCATGGTATGTGAGGACCACATTCTGTCTCCCCATTCATCTGCTGATGGGTATGTGGGTTGCTTCCACCTTCTGGTGATTGCGAATAATGCTGCTATGAGCATGAGTATATCAGTTTCTCTTTAAAAGTCCAGTAATCCTTTATTCCAGTGATGGATGGTGTAGTTGTTCGGATTGTACAGGGGAGCATCTCAGCTGGATAACAATAGTCACTTAATAGCTCTCTTGAGCACCTACAGCCTGTATAGGAACCTGTTGAGGAACTGGGTAAATAGCAATGTAGCAGGAGGCACAGGACAGGGTGGGAGTGAGGGTGGGTGCAGCCACAGCTGGAAGTGTGCACAGCTGTAACTTCCCAGCATTGAGCAGGTCCTCATGGGAACAAGTTATGAAAACTATGATTATTTTTCCATTTCCTAGACTCTGTAATTGTTTTCACAAGAAGCTAAGTGGTTCCTGTGTGATTATATATCCCAGGTGTTGTGTGGAATTTTAACTAAAATATCGAAATCTAGGGCAATTTGCCTATCACACATCCACTTATTCAACTTCCACCAGCAAGTTCACAGCACTATGTAAAATGCT
>NW_012104721.1:887204-903066 GCF_000951045.1 Mandrillus leucophaeus | reverse complement strand
GCCAGGCCTGGAGGCATGCACCTGTAATCCCAGCTACTTGGGAGGCTGAAGCAGGAGAATCGCTTGAACCTGGGAGGCAGAGGTTGCAGTGAGCCGAGATCACGCCATTGCACTCCAGCCTGAGCAACAGTGCGAGACTCCATCTCAAAAAAAATAAATCTATATCTATACCTATATCTACCCATAACACTTACTACTTTAACCATTTTATGTGCACAGTTCAGTGACACTAACTACATTCACAACCACACAATCATGTGCCCATCACCACCATCCACCTCCAGAACTCTTCACCTTGCAAAACTGAAATTCTGTACCCATCAAACACTAACTCCTCTTTCCTCCTTCCCACAGCCCCTGGCAGCCACCATTCCACTTTCTGTCTCGAGGAATTTGATGACTCTAGGGACTTCATATAAGTAGAATCATGCAGTATTTCTCTGATTGTCATATTTTACTTAGCAGAATGTCCTCAAGGTTCATCCAGGTGGTACCACGTGCCAGATGCCCTTCCTTTTTTAAGGCTTAAAAATATTGCATGGTATGTGAGGACCACATTCTGTCTCCCCATTCATCTGCTGATGGGTATGTGGGTTGCTTCCACCTTCTGGTGATTGCGAATAATGCTGCTATGAGCATGAGTATATCAGTTTCTCTTTAAAAGTCCAGTAATCCTTTATTCCAGTGATGGATGGTGTAGTTGTTCGGATTGTACAGGGGAGCATCTCAGCTGGATAACAATAGTCACTTAATAGCTCTCTTGAGCACCTACAGCCTGTATAGGAACCTGTTGAGGAACTGGGTAAATAGCAATGTAGCAGGAGGCACAGGACAGGGTGGGAGTGAGGGTGGGTGCAGCCACAGCTGGAAGTGTGCACAGCTGTAACTTCCCAGCATTGAGCAGGTCCTCATGGGAACAAGTTATGAAAACTATGATTATTTTTCCATTTCCTAGACTCTGTAATTGTTTTCACAAGAAGCTAAGTGGTTCCTGTGTGATTATATATCCCAGGTGTTGTGTGGAATTTTAACTAAAATATCGAAATCTAGGGCAATTTGCCTATCACACATCCACTTATTCAACTTCCACCAGCAAGTTCACAGCACTATGTAAAATGCTTAGAACCAGTGGAGGTTTTTGTGAGTTCTGGAAAGCAAGAGAAGGGAAAAATCAATGGGGAAAAGTAGGAGTGAAGCAGATAGCCACTTAGAAGAACATGGCAGGCTGACAGGAAAGTACAGCAGCCGAGTGTCTGCTGGCAAGCTGCACGTCAGGGCTCACTTGCACAAATGGTAAGGCAGAACTAGTGGCCCCCTAGACCCAGGGGAGTTTGGAGGCCTTGGGAAACATAAACTCTCCATCCTAAGACAACACTACACCCTCTCACTCCTAATCAAGGCCCTTACATTCCACCATTCAAGCGCATTAAATAATAGTTGTCCAAATGTATGGAAAAGGATTTTCTCTTTTCAGAGCCACTCTTTTAAAATGCAGACTCTCCAGTCGGGCACAGTGGCACATGCCTGTAATCCTAGCAATTTGGGAGGCCACGGTGGGCGAATCACAAGGTCAAGAGATCAAGACCATTCTGGTCAACATGGTGAAACCTCATCTCTATTAAAAATACAAAAATTAGCTGGACGTGGTGGTGCGCCTGTAGTCCCAGCTACTCAGGAGGCTGAGGCAGGAGAATCGCTTGAATCCCGGAGGCAGAGGTTGCACTGAGCTGAGATCGAACCACTGCACTCCAGCCTGGCAACAGAGTGAGACTTCGTCTTAAAAAAAAAAAAAATGCTGACACCAGCTAGGTCGGGGAGACCCTAACGCAGCAGCACTAGAGGAATTAAAGACACACACACAGAAATATAGAGGTGTAAAGTGGGAAATCAAGGGTCTCACAGCCTTCAGAGCTGAGACCCCAAACAGAGATTTACCTACGTATTGATTAACAGCAAGCCAGTCATTAGCATTGTTTCTATAGATATCAAATTAACTAAAAGTATCCCTTATGGGAAACGAAGGGATGCGCCAAATTAAAGGAATAGGTTGGGCTAGTTAACTGCAGCAGGAGCATGTCCTTAAGGCACAGATCGCTCATGCTATTGTTTGTTGCTTAAGAATGCATTTAAGCAGTTTTCTGCCCTGGGTGGGCCAGGTGTTCCTTGCCCTCATTCCAGTAAACCCACAACCTTCCAGCCTGGGCATTATGGCCATCATGAACATGTCACAGTGCTGCAGAGATTTTGTTTGTGGCCAGTTTTGGGGCCAGTTTATGGCCAGATTTTGGGGGGCTTGTTCCCAACAACAAAAAAAGGCCGGGCAACAACAAAAAAAGGCCTGTAATCCCAACCCTTTGGGAGGCCGAGACAGACAGATCACAAGGTCAGGAGATCAAGACCATCCTGGCTAACATGGTGAAACCCCGTCTCTACTAAAAATACAAAAAAATTAGCCGGGCATGGTGGCGGGCATCTGTAGTCCCAGCTACTCAGGAGGCTGAGGCAGGATAATGGTGTGAACCCAGGAGGCAGAGCTTGCAGCGAGCTGAGATGTTGCCACTGCACTCCAGCCTGGTGACAGAGCGAGACTCTATCTCAAAAAAAATGTGGCCACTCCTTACAGAGCTCTCCGAATTTCAAGGCCCTTTAGAGTTTCTCCAGCTTGACTGTTCTCAAGCTGCTCTGAGGGGCCTCTGGGGAGTCTGGGGCAAAGAGGGGGAGTCAAGTAGACAGGGCTCTGGGTTCCACCACTCCACTCCAGCTACAGCAGCAAGCTGCGTCTGTCTTATCTAAACTGTTACATAAACCAGTAGTTGTGCTACTGAGAAAAGGGGGAAAGGGGAATGTTTGCAAAATCCCCGATCTTGAGCAATCCCTTTAACAGAGGAGGCCTGCAGAAGTTGAGAGAAGGGTTCAGAGTCACACAGCAAATTCATTCAACAAATATTTTTTACTGTGCCAAACACACAGTAAACAAATATGAGTGCACAAATCCCTGCCCTGAAGACTGGGCCCTTCTCTCCAGGATAACTCTTCTGCAGCCTTGAGGGGACATGGAGGGCATTGTCAGCAAGGAGGGGGATGGCCTTCCCCCATGATACATTCCAGCCACATCATCCTGACACCCCAAATATGAGTGAGGCCATATCTCCTGTGCATGCAAAAGGGAACACACATTTGTTCTCTAGTGTATTGTCCCTCAACCATCTCGTGTCACTCTTTCTGAAGCCGTGCAATGTGCATGCCTACCATGTGCCAAGCAGTTCTAGCACGTGAGGCTACAAAGCTGAATAAGATGGGGCCTCTGCTCCCACGGATCTTCTAGCCAAACAGGGGAGAGAAAAGCTCTACATAAATGATCACAGTACAGAGTCAGCTCTACGCACTGATAGCTTATCAGCCTTGGAGTCTGGATCAGGGAAAGAAGAGATACATCTAGCTAGGGGAGGAAGCATTGGAATTGGGCCTCTCTTCTCTTTCCAACTTTCAGGTTAAGAAATTGGATGTTGGAGTCAGGCAGCAGCCCTTGCTTTCAAGCCCAGTGGGCCTCATAACTGTGTGAGCTTGGACTAGAGGTGTAGGTTCCCAGGGCCTCATCTGAAAAATGGGGTGATAATTACAGTTCCCACTTCCGAGGGTTGCTGTGGGGATTAAATGAGATAACACAGGTCTAACTCTTATCCTTGATAAATGTGCCCCTTATTTAAGGACTTTAGGGATGTGGTGAAGATGAGACAGAAGCTCTCCAAAGGCTCTACCCAGGCAGGGAGCAGAGAGGGAAAGTAGGCAGCGTGAAAGTGGGTGCTCCACCTGCGGCTGCAAAGAGCCACACACAGGAGGGGTGCTAGGAAGTGCCGCAGGAAAGGGGGAGCAGGGCCAGGAGACAGAGGGACCCCTCCAAGGCCAAACTGAGGACTTGGGTCCCTGTAACTCATTTCTGAGTTCTAAAAGTTTTCTTGTAGATTCCCCAGGATTTTCTACAAACAAGAGTGCTGGGATTACAGGTATGAGCCACCGCACCTGGCCACAACCCAGCTTTATAAGGGTTGTAATTGAGGTCTGTGCAGAGTTCAGCAAAGCTCTGGAGAAGGAAGTGAATTAACCCAGCCTGGTGGGACGGAGGAATGCCTAAAAGGAAGTGACATCAGAACTGGGTTGTAAAGAACTGAATGTCTTGCCAGGGTAAGAGGACGGGAACAGGCATTCCCGGCAGGAGAGCAGCGTTTGTAAAGGTATGCGGTGTACACAAGCAGGGCCTATTTTGAGAGAGTGGAGAATCACAGATGAGGCTGCACAGTAAGGTAACACCAGGTGGAAAAAGCTCTGTGTGATGGCTCAAATGTATTGACATATAACTAGCCACTGCCTGGCACCCTGCCTCTATTTCCAGAGTAGACCTGTTTTATCTCTTGGGCATTTGTCAAGCTGATTGGAGTAATGAATAAAGAAAAGAGGGCACTGGGAAAGCTAAGCTGATTTATATTAGAAATTACATGATACCCTTCAATAAATCAGAAAGATCGAAGAGTGGGTGAGAAGGGAAAAGGGAATTAAAAAGGAACCAAGGCAACCTGAAGTTTTTGAGAGAGAGAAATTTGAGGGTGAGCAGCTGATGCTGTAGCTGGCACTAGGGGGTGACAGATGGGAGAATAAGTTTTTTGTGATGGTGTTGTGTCTGGAATTGGTGGGTTTTTGGTCATACTGACTTCAAGAATGAAGCTGCAGACCCTCGCGCTGAGTGTTATAGTTCTTAAAAATGGTGTGTCTTAAGCTTATTCCTTCTGATGTTCCAACGTGTTCGTAGTTTCTTCCTTCTGGTGGGTTCACAGTCTCACTGGCCTCAGGAGTGCAGCTGCGGACCTTCATAGTAAGTGTCACAGCTCTTAAGGTGGCACATCGGGAGTTGTTCACTCCTCCCAGTGGGTTCGTGGTTTCACAAGCCTCAGGAATTAAGCTACAAAGCTTCACAGTGAGTGTTACAGCTTACAAACACACTACACACCCTAACAGTGAACAGCAATAAGATTTATTGCACAGTGAGAAAAACAAAACTCCCACTGTGCAGAAAACCACCACAGCAGGTTGCCATTGCTGGCTCCAGCAGCCTACTTGTATTCCCTTATCTGACCCTACCCACATCCTGCTGATTGGTCCATTTTACAGAGCGCTGATTGGTCTATTTTACAGAGAGCTGATTGGTCTGTTTTACAGAGAGCTGATTGGTCCATTTTTACAGAGTGCTGATTGGTGCATTTACAATCCCTGAGCTAGACACAGAGTGCTGATTGGTGTGTTTACAATCCTTTAGCTAGACACAGAGGGCTAGAAAAGTTCTCCAAGTCGCCACTAGGTTAGCCAGATACAGAGTACTGATTGGTGTATTTACAAACCTTGAGCTAGACACAGAGTACTGATTGGTGTTTAACAAACCCTGAGCTAGACACATAGTGCTGATTGGTGCGTTTACAATCCCTTAGCTAGACGCAGAACTAAACAGAAAAGTTCTCCAAGTCCCCACTACGTTAGCTAGATACAGAGTACTGATTGGTGTATTTATAATCACTTAGCTAGACATAAAGGTTCTGCAAGTCCCTGCTAGATACCAGGAGCCCAGCTGGGTTCACCTAGTGGATCCCACATAGGGGCTGCAGGTGAAGCTGCCCACCAGTGCTGCACTGTGCGCCAGCACTCCTCCGCCCCTGGGCCGTCATGGGACCGGGTGCAGTGGCCCAGTGTGCGGTGCGTGTCAGGGAGGCTCCGACTGCGCAGGAGCCCACGAGTAGGGGGAGGCTCAGGCATGGCGGGCTGCAGGTCCCGAGTCCTGCCCCGCGGGGCGGAGGCAGCTGAGGCCCCGTGAGAATTCCGGCAGTGCTGGGGCACCCGGAACTGGCGCTGGCCAGCGAGCGCAGCGCGCATCCCCGGTTCCCGCCCGCGCCTCTGCCTCCATACCTCCTCGAAAGCAGAGGGAGCTAGCTGCGGCCTCGGCCAGGACAGAGAGGGGCTCCCACAGTGCTGTGGCGGGCTGAAGGGCTCCTCAAGCGCTGCCAGAGTGAACTCAGGCGGAGTAGCTGCCGAGAGCGAAGGCTGCTAACATGTTGTCACCTCTCAGTTTTGCCTATTGGAAAGTCTTCAGTAAAGGTTGAAGTTACTTTTCCATATCATTTTATTTTCTGGATATTGGACTTGAATTTCTTTTTAATATGATCATGGGGCCGGGCATGATAACTTAAGCTTGTAATCCCGGCAGCACTTTGGGAGGCCGAGGCGGGTGGATCACTTGAGGTCAGGATTTGGAGACCAGCCTGGCCAACATGATGAAACCCCATCTCTACTAAAATTTTAAAAAATAGCTGGGCTTTATGGTGGGCGCCTGTAATCCAACCTACTCAGGAGGCTGAAGCATGAGAATCGCTTGAACGTGGGAGGTGCAGATTGCAGTGAGCCAAGATGGCACAACTGCACTCCAGCCTGGGTGACAGAGTGAGAGTCAGCCTCAAAACACACACACACACACAAAAAGATACCAGAGGTAGACTGGATGCAAAACAGTCCGGGTTTATTTGGGTTGTTACCCTTGTATCACGTATGTGGGGTCAGGGGGTTTCTGTATATTCTGACAACAGTGGCCAGCCATTAGAGTTTTGAGTAGGGGGATTGGATTTGTGGTTTTAGAAAGATCATTTGGCTTTTATGTGAAATGGGCCAAAACCAGGAGCAGGAAGACCAGTTAGGAAACTGTGATAGCGGATGAGAGAAGATGTTGTCAAAGTCCACAGCAGAACAGAATAGGGGTGACCCAACCTGGACATCATCTCTGGTCTTGAGTCACCTGTAGTGCAGAGTTTTGAAGCAGGTCTGAGCATGGGACCGTAGTGGTTGGGAAGGAAATGCCATTTACCTATGATGATGAACATCATCATGGGTGATGAAGATTTTTTTTTTTTTTTTTTCCTGAGACAAGTCTCGCTCTGTCACCCAGGCTGGAGTGCAGTGACACGAGCTCGACTCACTGCAGCCTCCATCTCCCAGGTTCAAGCAGTTCTCCTGCCAAGCCAAGGTCACCCAGTAGCTGAGATTATAAGTGCCCGCCACCATGCCTGGCTAATTTTTGTATTTTTAGTAGAGACAAGGTTTCACCATATTGGCCAGACTAGTCTCAAACTCCTGATCTAGGTGATCTGCCCACCTCAGCCTCCCAAAGTGCTGGGATTACAGGCGTGAGCCAACACGCCCGGCCTTACATTTTCTTTATGTACATACACACCCATAAGGAGGCCTGTCTGAGCTGCACAAGACTTTGGTCTCCACCTGAGCATCATCTCCCTTTCACTTCTGGAGTGCTTGAAGAGATCTAGACAAGACCACTTTCTTTGTGGTTTCTTGACTTACCCACACTCCCTGGGAACTTCCTCTCTCTGAGAGTAAATAGAGTCTATCCTTAGATAACACTTGCCCGAGGAACCAGCCAGAAGTAAGATTTGCTGTCAGTCACTAGGGAAATGATTGCTGTTGGAGCTGGCCAATTAATCAGCAGGACAGAAAGTTCTTGGATGAACTAGGACAGGCCCCAGCCATCCCTGAGGCATATTGAAAACAAGGGGAGAATTGGGAGTCTTACTCACATTTCCATCTCTAGTGGCTTGGCCTAGCATAATACCTGGTACCACATTATTGTTTAATTAATAGTTCCTGAATATATTAATGAATTAGCATCACATGAAACTCTGAATGCGGTCATGTTGGGTCAGAACTGTGGTGCGTTAAAGGCAGGATGCATCTACTTACTCATCACTTATTGACCTCTTCCTACCATAATTCGGCTTTGGTTAGGAAAGTGATTCACAATATTGGCTGCATTGGAACTATCTGGAGAGTTTTTAAAATCCAGGCCAGGCAGAGTGGCTCCTACCTGTAATCCTAGTGCTTTGGGAGGCCAAGGCAGGAGAATTGCTTGAGGCCAGGAGTTCAAGGTCACAGTGAGCTATGATCTTGCCACTGCACTCCAGCCTGGGCAACAGAACGACAACCTGTCTCCAACAAAAAATTGTTTTTAATCCTGAAACCCAGACACACCCTAGACCAGTTACATCAGAATCCAGTCCAGGAGTGGTGAGTCCTCGGCATCAGTATTTTTTTAAAGCTCTGATTATGATTCCAATGCGCAACCAAGTTTTAAAGCCACTGGGCTAGGTGCTGGAAATATAAGTGAATATCGCAGTGGTCCTGCCCTTGTAGGGATCAAAGTCTAAGTGAAGGACACCTGAATTCATTCAATAGAATATAGTGGACCGGGCGTAGTGGCTCACGCCTGTAATTTCAACACTTTGGGAGACTGAGGTGGGTGGATCACCTCAGGTCAGGAGTTTGAAACCAGCCCGGCCAACATGGCAATGCCCCATCTCTACTAAAAAAATACAAAAATTAGCCAGTTGTGGTGGCACGTGCCTGTTGTCCCAGCTACTCGGGAGGCTGAGGCAGGAGAATTGCTTGAACCCAGGAGGTGGAGGTTGCAGTGAGACAAGATCTTGTCACTGCACTCCAGCCTGGGCGACAGAGTGAGACTCGGTCTCAAAAAAAAAAAAAAAAAAAGAATATAGTGTTAAATGCCTTAATAGAGATATGGAGACAATACTGTAGGAACCCAGAAGAAGAAATGCTTAGATATGGCTAAGGGATACAGGAAAGCTTCAGAAAAGAAGGAACAGTTAAGATGGGCTTTGTAGAATAAATAGAAGTTCATTGATACTTTCCTTCCCTCTGCCTCCCTCCCTTCCTTTTTCTTCCCATCTTGTTTATCAACCTTTCCACCTCTCCTTTGTCCCTTTCATTCTTCTCACCTACTTTGTTTCAGGTGGGCTCTGAAATAGGCCCATAAAAGACAATAGTAAACATAAATGAAATGCAATCTGCAAGACACATCCTCTTCCTGGAGAAGAGAATCCTGTGTGTAGAGCCCCCCAAAACTGAAAGAACCTGGGGAGTTTGGGGACAGCGAGTTCATTTTTGCTGGAGTGCTGTGGTTCAAAATATGAAGGAAATGTCATACCAACAGCCTAAGGAGTTTGAAGTTTTCCTTCAAGGCATTTAGAAGCAAAACAATATATGACAAGGTTTAAAACAGTGTTTACCACATCTTGGGTGTTACCTGAAGTGACTGTAAATGGTACAGAAATGTACCATTAACTAATATTGACTAACTGATTTTCAAGTCTTACTTGCATATTTAAGTCCTTCTGATTACCTCCAAGAGAGTCTCAATTTGGTGTTGGGATGTTTTTGTTATTTATTTATTTACTTTTTTATTTTGAGACAGAGTCTCGCTCTGTCACTCAGGCTGGAGTTTAGTGGCACGATCTCAGCTCACTGCAAGCTTGGCCTCCTGGGTTCACACCATTCTCCTACCTCAGCCTCCTGAGTAGTTGAGACTACAGGCGCCTGCCACCACACCCAGCTAATTTTTTGTATTTTTAATAGAGACGGTGTTTCACCGTGTTAGCCAGGATGGTCTCGATCTCCTGACCTCGTAATCCGCCTGCCTCGGCCTCCCAAAGTGCTGGAATTACAGGTGTGAGCCACCGTGCCCGGCCAGTGATGGGAAGTTTTTAACACCCATCTTACTCTTGCTAAGGTTTCTCTTTAACAAAGCAAAGCCTTCTTCACAATATCTGAGTAGAATTAAATCACACTGTTTTATTGTCATTTTATTTATGGCTATGGAAAGTTCTATAGATAACAAAAAAAGATAACTGGTTTTTCATATGTGGTAGTGAAATAAACCAGCAAAAAGTGGATCCATTTAAATTATATATGAAGTAAATGGTGGTATAGGAAAGACAGATCAGCAAAAATGATAATGGGAATAAGTAACTGAAGGAGAGAAATGTGGATTTAGAAAGATTGCTTGTAGTTGACACGGGTGGGGACTACGGGGGGTGAAATTGGAAGTGGGCTGGCCAGTTAGGGGGCTGTTGCAGTATCCCTGGTGAGAGCAAACTTGAGCTTAGATCAAGGCAGCCTCCAAAGGATGAACAAAAGGAGTAGGCGGCTGGCCTCCAGAAGGCCGGTGACGGACAGGAGACACCAGAGCATGTTCTAGGGAGCTGACACTGACTGAAGTCCACTGGGTAGGTTCAAGGGCAGATGAGAGAGACCAAGTCCCAGGGCCTGACCCCAGGTCTAAGGCAGTGAAAGTACTGGGCATGAAGACAAGAATTTTAAATTCCATTATTGGCCTTGGGTGCGAAGGTGAGCTCATACACAGGAATCAAGGAGCAGGAGGCAGCTTGCTGCTGGATCCTAAACCTGGCTCGGCACCACATTCACCAGGGGAGCTATTAAAAAACACCTAAACCTTAATGTTTAGACATTAACTGGAATTGCCTATGCCTTGGGGGAGTGGCCAGCAGCCCTTGTGGAAAACAGTTCAAGTCTGCCTTTTCATGTTTCCACTATAGCATGGAGGAGATCAAGGGGTCAGACTGTGTAGACCGGTTCCGGGTCATGCAGGAATGCATGCAGAAATACCCAGACGTTTATCCCCAAGAGTCATCGGCGCCAGTCCAGACCTACTGGATCCTACTGAATCGACTAAGCCGGATCCCAGTGTACGATATATTTCACAGTTGCTCTGATAATTCTTATGAACCCAACCTGGATGTAACCACAGTGTAAAAACCCTTGCTACTCAAAGTGAGGTTCATGGGCCAACAGCATGGGCATCACCTCGGAGCTTGTTAGAGATGCAGAGTCTCTGGCCCTACCTCAGACCTGAACCATTTTAACGAGACTCAGAAAATGTATTTGCATATGAAAGTTTAGGAAGCACTGTCTTAGACCAGTGGTTTTTTTAATCCTGGCTGCACACTGGAT
The DNA here is from genome assembly GCF_000951045.1 of Mandrillus leucophaeus. Classification (NCBI taxonomy): domain Eukaryota; kingdom Metazoa; phylum Chordata; class Mammalia; order Primates; family Cercopithecidae; genus Mandrillus; species Mandrillus leucophaeus. The sequence continues at coordinate 892,197 of NW_012104721.1, read as the reverse complement.
CACCTGGGGACCTTCAAACCATAGTGGCTGGGAGTCTGGGAGTGCGGCCAAGGTATCAGTAAGAGTTTTTTTACATTAAGCCTTTCAGGAACACTCAGTTGTAGGAAATAACATAGAGCAATCCTGCATACACTTTACTCAATTTCCTCCAGTGGTAGCATATTGCAAAACTGTAGTAAAATATCACAACCGACATTGACATAAAGACAATCAAGTACAGAAGAGTTCCATCACCAACGTTGCCTTTCTATAGCCACATCCCCTTTCCTTCTCACCTCCCCCATCCCTAACCCCTGGCAACCACTAATCCGTTCTCCATTTCTATAATTGTGTCATTTCAGGAATGTTATATAAATGTCATACGGTTAGTAACCTTTTGGGACTGCTTTCACTTCACATAATTCTCTGGAGACTCATCCAGATTGTTGGGAATAACACTAGTGCGTTCCTTTTTACTACTGTGTAGTATTCCACAGTTGGTTTCTCATTCACCTATCAAAGGGTATCTGGTTGTTTCCAGCGTTGAGCTATTATGAATAAAGCTGCTATAAGCATTCATGTTCAGGTTTTTTGTAGGCAAATAAGTTTTAGTTTCTTTGGGATAAATGTCCAGGAGTGCAATTACTCAAGTTTATGGTAGTTACATGTTTAGTATTTTAAGAAACCGGCATACTCTTCCAGAATGGTTGTATCATTTTACATTCCCACCAGAAATATATGAGTGATACAGTTTCTCTGCAGTCTTCCTCAGCATTTGGTGTTGCCACTGTCTTTTATTTTAGCCATTCTGATGGCTGTGGAGTGATATCTCATTGTGGTTTTGATTTGCACTTTTCTGATGGCTAGTAATATTGAACATCTTTTCACAGGCGGATGGGCCATCTGTATCATCTATTTGACGATGAAATGTTTCCTCATGTCATTTGCCCATTTTCTCATCGGATTGTCTGCTTTTTACTGTTGAGTTTTGAAAGCTCTTTATATATTCTAAATACTAGTCCTTTGTAAGATATGTAGCTGGCAAATATTTTCTCCTTGTCTTTTTATCCTCTTAACAGGGTCTTTCACAGAACAAAATTTTTCCTTTTGATGGGGTCTAATTCATTGTTTTTTCTTTTTGTGGATCATGTTTTTAGTCACAAGTCTAAGAACTTTTAGCTTAGCTGTGGATCCTGAAGATTTCTTCTAATGTGTTTTTCTACAAGTTTTGTAGTTTTACATTTTACATTTAATGGTCTGTGGAGCATTTTGAGTTAATTTTTTGTTCGTATGTTTTTTAGACGGAGTCTCGCTCTGTCACCAGGCTGGAGTGAAGAGGTGCGATCTTGGCTCACTACAATCCCCACCTCCCGGGTTCAAAAGATTCTATATTTTTAGTAGAGACAGGGTTTCACTATGTTGGCCAGGATGGTCTCAATCCCTTAACCTCATGATCTGCCTGCCTCGGCCTCCCAAAGTGCTGGGATTACAGGCATGAGCCACCACCATGCCCAGCCTGAGTTAACTTTTTTATAAGACATAAGGTTTAGGTTGTTCAGTTTTTGCCTATGACGTCCAATTGTGCCAGCACCATTTGTTGAAAATGCTTTAATTTTGCGCCTTTGTCAAAAATCACCTGAGAATATTCGAGTGGTTCTATTTCTGTTTCTTGACTCTCTGTTCTAGTCTATTGATTTATGTGTCTACTCCTTTGCCAATACCACAAAGTCTTGATTAGTGTAGCTATTAATGTATAGTAGTTTTGAAATTGGGTAGGTCGATTTCTCCCATTTTAATCTCTTTTTCTCAAAATTGAGTTGTTCTAGTTTCTTCACTTTTCCCTATACATTTTAGAAGAGTCTTGTCTATATCTGTAAGACATCTTGCTGATATTTTGATAGGAATTGCATTAAATCTGTATATTAATTTGGGAAGAATTGACATATTTACTCTGTTGAGACTTCCGATCCATAAACACTCTCCATTTATTTACATCTTTGATTTATTTCATCAGCATGTTGTAGTTTTCAGCACAGAGTCCTGTACAAGTTCATCTGAGAATGTGTTGTTTTCCTTTTTTTCCTTGTAGATATTTTCACTGAGTATAAGAGTCTGGGCTGACAGTTCTTTTTTTTCAGCATCTGAAAAATATAATGCCATTTTCTTGTCTCTATGTTTTCTGTGAGAAATCTGCTATCATTCCCATTATGGTAAGGTGTTTTTCTCTGACACTTTCAACATTTTTTGTCTTTCATTTTCAGGAGTTTAATTATTATGTGTTTTGGTGTATATTTGGGGGGCTTATCCTGTTTGGTTAACAGCTTCTTGATTCTGTAGAGTTAGGTCTCTTGCCAAATTTGGGACATTTTCAGCCATTGTCTCTCAGAGCACATTGTCATTGCCACCCTTTTTCTCATCTCCTTCTGGGACTAGGATTATATGAATGTTAGATCTTTTGTTATAGTCCCACAGGACCCTGGAGTTCTGTTTGTTTGTTTATTTGTTTATTAGTCTTTTCCCTCTGATGTTCAGATTTGGGAATTTCTATTGTTTTATCTTCCAGTTTACTGATTCTTTCCTCTATTCCTGCCTGCTTTAAGCCCATCAATTGGGTTCTTTTTTTTTTTTCAGGTAGAAATCATGTTTCCTTTTAATCGAATACTTAATTCACAATGTTTCCTCTCTTCCTGCTACTCTGGTAATAATTAGGTCCCCACCTCTCAAGAACATTGCACCTGGCCAGACTGAGAGCCAGTGTGAACATGGGCCCCAAACCAGGGCTTTCGGAATAACAAGGAACAGCCAAGCCAGCCTCTCCCTTCACTTAGAAAGGGACTGTGAATGCGAGGGTCCAAATCTTCACCGTCCAAACACAGAAAACCAGGAGCTCCACACCAACATGGAAACCAAAATGTATCAGGAATGAAGTGCAGTACCCCTTCACATACTCAAGGTCAAGATGGGTTTGCAGAAATCGTGTCTGACCATCTGGCCTCTGCTAGTAGATATGGCCCCACCCCAGCATTTTTAAGAGAAGATGTTTTTGTTTCTATTATTTGTATTATTTCCCCAAGGGGTACAAAATCTACCAAAAGGAATATAATGAATCAGAATAAATCAGCTCACTCACAAGAAACCTTCCTGGGTAATGGTTTTTAGTTGCTGAGCTTGTTCAGCACATGATTTAAAAGTGGCAAAATTCAGGGCAATCTGAAAAGAGAATTCAAAAGTGGCAGCTACAGGTTTAGGTAGGACACACATACATACAACCCCCATTTTTTTTTTTCAGTGTATATGTCAAGAGGTCAAGACCCCTGATCATCAAAATAAGTTATTTTGTATATTACAGTGCACAGGACAACAGAGGGAAAGACACTTTCTTGGAAGGTGACGACAAGGCTTTTTGCAAAAGGTCCACTCCAAAAGGACTGGAGCCCAGTGCCTTGTGGCCTTCGTTAACTCGACCCCTCCTCTTCTTTGGTTGCAGTGGCTTCAGTGGGAGCTGTTTCTTCTGCTTGTTCTGCTGGCTGCTTCTCTTCTTCCTCTTCCTCATCCTCATCCTCTTGGGGATAGAGGTCTGGGTATTTCTGCATGCATTCCTGCATGACCCGGAACCGGTCTACACAGTCTGACCCCTTGATCTCCTCCATGCTATAGTGGAAGCAGGAAAAGGCTGACTTGAACTGTTCCCCACAGGGGCCGCTGGTCATTCGCCCAAGGCATGGGCAGTTCCAGTTAATGTCTCCATTGGCAGTATCTATCCATGCTCCTCGTATGGATCACTGGGTTCATCAGCCACCGATTCTGCATTGCTTGGAGTTTCCTGGTCTTCTTTGGTTACAAATATGATTTGATCCTTCCCTTCCTGCCAGCAGTAGGACATGGCTGCAGCCCAGCCCTGAGACCTTGCAGAAGCAGCAGCAGCTGCAGCTTCACGCCATAACCTTCCTCTCCTCAGGTAGGGCGGGCACCTCTGGATTCTTATTTCAACTATTATTTCCATTCTAAATTTCCATTGGTTCTTCTTTATATTTTCTATTTCTTTGCTGAGACTTTATTTTTTTGTCTCAAGTGTGTTCACATTTGCATGTTGAAGCATTTTTATGATGATTACTTTAAATGTTTTGTCAGATAATTCTAACACTTCTGTCGTCGTGGTATCTATTAATTGCTTTATTTATTCATTTTAAAATTTATTTTTATTTTTATTTTATTTATTTATTTTTTAAAGACAGAGTCTTGCTCTGTTTCCCAGGCTGGAATAGAGTGGCATGATCATAGCTCACTGCAGCCTCAAACTCCTGGTTTAAGCAATCGTGCTGCCTTAGCCTCCCAAGTAGCGGGGACTACAGATGCACATCACCATGCCTGGTTGATTTTTTTAAAAAATTTTGTATAGATGAGGTCTTGCTATGTTCCCCAAGTTGCTCTGAAATTCCTGGGCTGAAGGGATTCTCCTGCCTCAGACTTCCAAAGTATGATTGCTTTTTTTTTTCTCTTTGAGATGGAGTCTCACTCTGTCGCCCAGGCTGGAGTGCAGTTGTGCGATCTCAGCTGACTGCAAGCTCTGCCTCCCAGGTTCACACCATTCTCCTGCCTCAACCTCCTGAGTAGCTGGGACTACAGGTGCCCACCACCACGCCCAGCTAATTTTTTTGTATTTTTAGTAGAGATGGGGTTTCACCGTGTTAGCCAGGATGGTCTCGATCTCCTGACCTCGTGATCCGCCTGCCTTGGCCTCCCAGAGTGCTGGGATTTCAGGCGTGAGCCACCGTGCCCGGATAGTATGATTGCTTTTTAAAAATCCTATTTGGGCCAGGTGTGGTGGCTCACGCCTGTAATCTCAGCACTTTGGGAGGCCGAGGCAGGCAGATCATGAGGTCAGGAGATCGAGACCATCCTGGCTAACACGGTGAAACCCCGTCTTTACTAAAAATGCGAAAAATTAGCCAGGCATGGTGGCATGTGCCTGTAGTCCCAGCTATTTGGGAGGCTGAGGCAGGAGAATGGCTTG
>NW_012104721.1:883173-886089 GCF_000951045.1 Mandrillus leucophaeus | reverse complement strand
CATCTCAATATGTTTTAAAAGCTTTTGACGCAGTGGCTCACGCCTGTAATCCCAGCACTTTGGGAGACTGAGGCAAGTGGATCATTTGAGGTCAGGAGTTTGAGACCCGCCTGGCCACTATGGTGAAACCCCGTCTGTACTAAAAACATAAAAATTAGCCAGATGTGGTGGCAGGCACCTGTAATCCCAGCAACCTGGGAGGCTGAGGCAGGAGAATCACCTGAACCTGGGAGGCAGAGTTTGCAGTGAGCTGAGATCATGCCATTGCACTCCAGTCTGGGCAACAGAGCGAGACTCCATCTCAAAAAAAACAAAACTCTCAGGCAGGCAGAATCGAGAATTACTGGTATAGGCTGGCACCTCCATGAAAATAGGAACTGTGTTCATCCCTTGGCTATCATAATATCTGTACCTGGCAAGAATATTCATCAGTGAAGATTTTGTGGATGGTCTGATGGAAGGAAGGGAGAATGAATGGATAAATAGATGAATGAATAAATGAATCATCTGTGAATATCAGAATAGAGCTAGGAACCAGATCGCGTCACACTCATCTATGCCCTATATATAAATAACTTCTATATATAAATAACCCGTATATATAAATAGCCTGGCCCCAGAACCAGCAATAGGGCTTGACCAGCAGGTGGTGCTAAAGAGCCCCAGGTGTGGGATGAGGTGGCAGCTGCACGCAGGTATCCATCAGGTCACTTGACTGAAAGAGACAAAAGTTACAGGAACTCCTAATCACCTGGGAGCTCTCTCTTATAAATGCCGCATCTGCCTCTCTTTTTCTCCTGCCAGCTCTTTTATTTAGTTCAATATCATCAATCACTTTTTTCTTCCTCAAGAAGAGAACAGCCTGAATAACTTTGGTCTTTGAAAGTATATTGCTCAGAATTTAGTCTCCAAGGATTCGGAGCAAAATGAAAACATTATTCATCATGTCCTGAAATGATACTTGTGTGTGTGCTGGGTTTGGTAGTGTAATCACTGTGTCCTTGTCTCATGTTAGCACGGATATCCATATTTTCAAATTCCTTGGAATCTTTATTTAAAGCGTTTGTTTATTTTCCTCTTTTCACAGTGAAAAAGAGGATTATGTATTCACTATATCCCTTTCTCATGCTAGCACGGATGTCCATGTTTTCAATTCCCTGGAATCTTTATTCAAAGTGTTTATTTATTTTATTCTCTTCACAATGAAAAAGAGGATGGGGTAGGGGAGTATGTGAAGTTCACTGGAAGGTCTTAGCAGATGGGTGCCCCTTGGGCCTTTAAGTGAAACTTGCTCTTGAGTCACTCTGGAATCTCTTAGTGCAGGCACCAAGCCCTAAAAAATACAGAAGCCCCTGTTTCCACATCATTAAAATGGGGGGCAGAATTATTTTGGTGAGGTCACCAGCACGATGAGGATTAAATGACGCAATATGGAAAATCTCCCAGCCTGATGCAATCATGAAAATATTACTTTTCTTTTTCTTTTTTTTTGAGACGGAGTCTCGCTCTGTCGCCCAGGCTGGAGTTCAGTGGCCAGATCTCGGCTCACTGCAACCTCTGCCTCTCAGGTTCAAGCAATTCTCCTGCCTCAGCCTCCTGAGTAGCTGGGGTTACAGGAATGCACCGCCATGCCCAGCTAATTTTTTTTTTTTTTTTGTATTTTTAGTAGAGACGGAGTTTTACCATATTAGCCAGGGTGGTTTCAAACTGCTTACCTTGTGATCTGCCCGCCTCGGCCTCCCATAGTGCTGGGATTATAGGCGTGAGCCACCGCGCCCAGCTTCTCTCTTGCTTTTTGATGTTAGAAAGTAAGAGATAACTGAGCTGGGCTTTTAATGCTGCTTTTTTTTTTTTTTTTTTTTTTTTCTTCTTCCATTTAGTGATACTATCCTTCAGCTTTCCTTTCCTGCACTTAGCTTTAAAAATTCCAGCCTGTCACACCAGGGCTGGGGGTTGTGGGGAGTATACAAACAAACAAGTTCAGTCTCTTAAACCAAATTATAAAATGAGAGATCACAGACGTGTAGGAGGAAAGGGTTTGATTTAGCTCTGTCATTCCTCTCCTTCCACTTCCGATGACTAATTTAGAAGTTACGCATAACATCTCCCTGCCCCTTTTACAAGAAACTATGAGATCTATTTTATGTAAATCTCGGTTCTGGTTAAAGCAGTTCTTCTGCTAAGCAACTAGTTTGTTTTCATTTAAATGACGCTGAGAATCTTATAACTGATCCTGTTTCCCAACACTGGTGCAGTGAAATAGATTTTAAAAACAGACAGAGAGATCTGGAACCCAGAGCAGTCTCTTTCTTAATCCACTGAAAAAATTTTAAAACAACTTGATTGAGGTGTAATTTTCCTATCATAAAATTCACCCATTATAAGTGAGTCATATAATTCAGTTATCATATATTCAGTTAGTAAATTTACAGAATTGTATAATCATCATCAGAATCCAATTTTAGAACATTTCTCTCTTTTCCAAAAGATCCCTGCCTGTTCCCCCCTCCAGGCAACCACTAATCTATTCTCTGTCTCTATAATATAATTTGCCTGTTCTGGACATTTCATATAAATTGAATCATTCAATGTGTTGCCTTTTGTGTCTGACTTCATTCACCTAGCATGATGTTTTTCCAGTTCCTCCATGTTGTAGCTTGGAATAGTACTGTGTTTATTTCTAATGACAAATAGACCACATTTTAATCAAAATCCATTCACCAGTTGATGAACATTTGTTTTTTTTCCACTTTTTGGTTGTTATGAATAATGCTATGAATATCTGCATACAAGTTTTTCTGTGGTCACATGATCAGTTCTCTTGGGTATATATCTAGGTGTGGAATCAATCACTGAGTCATATGGTAACCATGTTTAACCATTTGAAGAACTGTCAGACTGCTTTTCACAGTAGCT
>NW_012104721.1:841746-883123 GCF_000951045.1 Mandrillus leucophaeus | reverse complement strand
TTTTTTATCGAAGAAATCTATTTTATTTTTTTTTTCAAAATGAATGCAGTTAGCTCTTATTTTCCCTATTATGAAATGAAGACAATCTCATTGTTCACATCTAGATGTGTATAAGAGACAGGTTTCTACTTTAGGGCAATTATGAATAATGCTATGAATATCTGCATACAAGTTTTTCTGTGGTCACATGATCAGTTCTCTTGGGTATATATCTAGGTGTGGAATCAATCACTGAGTCATATGGTAACCATGTTTAACCATTTGAAGAACTGTCAGACTGCTTTTCACAGTAGCTGCACCATTTTACATTTCCACCAGCAGTGTTTGAGAGTTCTTATTTCTCCACATCTTCACCACCACTTGTTATTGTCCTTCTTTTTAAATTATAGTCATCCTAGTAGATGTGAAGTGGTATCTCACTGTGGTTTTGATTTTTCATTTCCTTAATGACTAATGATGTTGAACATCCTTTCATGTGCTTTTGAGCCATTCCTATATCTTGTTTGGTGAAATGTCTATATAAATCCTTTGCCTATTTATAAATTGGGTTATTTATCTTCCTGTGATTGAGTTGGAAGAGTTCTTTATATATTTTGGATATATTAGATATATGATATATCATATATATGACCTATAAATATTTTCTTCCATTCCATAGCTTTTCATTTTCTTAGTGGTACCTCTTGAAACCCAAAAGTTTCTCATCTTGATGAAGTCCAATTTAGCAGTTTTTAAAAATTCCTTATGCCTTTGGTGCTATATCTGAGAAATCTTTGCCTAACTCAAGGTCACAAAAATTTAGCTTTTATATTTAGGACTATCATCAATTATGAGCTAATTTTTGTGTATGATATGAGGGAAAGGTCTAAATTCATCCTTCTGCTGGTAGATCTCGGTTGTTCCAGCATATGAATTATTGCATTTTGTCTGCTGTCTTCTTCTATCCCCTCCTCTATTTTAGCATTCCCAGAGGTGAGCAACAGTCCCCCTCCTGCCCCCAGTGGCAGCCCCACACCCCCCACTTACCCCCACTCTTATAAAATCTGGAGTTTTTGCATGAAATCTTTTAGGTTTTTTTTTTTTTTTTTTTTTTTTCTTCTTCCATTTAGTGATACTATCCTTCAGCTTTCCTTTCCTGCACTTAGCTTTAAAAATTCCAGCCTGTCACACCAGGGCTGGGGGTTGTGGGGAGTATACAAACAAACAAGTTCAGTCTCTTAAACCAAATTATAAAATGAGAGATCACAGACGTGTAGGAGGAAAGGGTTTGATTTAGCTCTGTCATTCCTATGGGGGGCAGAATTATTTTGGTGAGGTCACCAGCACGATGAGGATTAAATGACGCAATATGGAAAATCTCCCAGCCTGATGCAATCATGAAAATATTACTTTTCTTTTTCTTTTTTTTTGAGACGGAGTCTCGCTCTGTCGCCCAGGCTGGAGTGCAGTGGCCGGATCTCAGCTCACTGCAAGCTCCGCCTCCCAGGTTTACGCCATTCTCCCGTCTCAGCCTCCCGAGTAGCTGGGAGTACAGGCGCCCGCCACCTCGCCCGGCTAGTTTTTTGTAATTTTTTTAGTAGAGACAGGGTTTCACCGTGTTAGCCAGGATGGTCTCGATCTCCTGACCTCGTGATCCGCCCGTCTCAGCCTCCCAAAGTGCTGGGATTACAGGCTTGAGCCACCGCGCCCAGCCAAAATCTTTTAGTTTTTAAATGTTGTCATTTATTCAATTGTTTCATTTGTCTTCTTGATACATCAGATACATATCAGATATATGAGACCAACAGACTGTCTTGATGGCACAACTCCAATCCCAGAGTTCCAGAAGAGAGGACTGGGCTGACTGGTCTGTTCTGGGTCAGAGGACAACTTCTGATTCAATCAGGTGTGCCCAGGGGTCAGGGTTACATAGTATAATTATGGCTGCCAGAGCCCACCCTAGGTCAGATGATGGTTCTCAGAGAGGAGGCTTGACTTGAGCTGGGCAAATACCCCAAAAGGTGTCCACTCCTGGGTCATTATCTCATATTCAGCATTCTGCATCCCCTATGAACCAGCTTGAGGTTTCTACCTGGGGGCTTGCAAAATTTGTTTTTTTTTTTACCCTGTGTAGTGTTCAAGAAGACAAATGAAACATTTCAGTTGAATAATTGACAGCATTTAAAAACTAAAATATTTCATGTAAAAACTCCAGATTTTGTGTTTCCTTTTAAAAACAGGCAGATCTGAGTCTGCAGCAGTTGGTGGCATGTGAGTGGCAGCTGCCCCTTCAAGCAGAGAACAGGCTCTCCGGGTTACCTCGGTCCCCACCACTCCCTCTTGCTCCACACGCAGTCCTCTGTTCTTAGTAGCTTTTCTTCTCTGACTCTGTAGACTCTTTGCATGTGTACCTCCACCCCTGGAAAACCTACTGGGGCCTCTGCCTGCCCACAAGGTCATCTGCCTCTTGCATCTTACCCAGAGGCTGACTCTTAAGCCAGAACTCCTCTAGATTCTAAGTCAGTCAGGTTCCTGTAATACTAGGCCCATAATGGCATTTTGCTATTTGCAGTCTGCTCTATTCATCACAACCAGTGGCATTGATAAGCCTGGGTGTTTCATGGAAATTATGACCTGGCCAGACTTAATGAGACTATGCAGTACTGGAGCACCTTCATGCATGACACCTCTTTCTCAGAATTAGATCAAAGAAATTAATGCTCTGACTTACTTGACTAGAATAACCAGCCCACAAATGAGGAAGAGGATAGAGCAGTTTGGACTGGGGAGTAGCAGGTGAGGCAGTTTAGAATGAATCAAGAAAGGAATCCCAAACTCTCACTTTGTACTAGAGAAAATAAAAGATGTGCTAAGTATGTGGAAAACATCTATTTTTATTTTTTTATCGAAGAAATCTATTTTATTTTTTTTTTCAAAATGAATGCAGTTAGCTCTTATTTTCCCTATTATGAAATGAAGACAATCTCATTGTTGAAATCCTGAGAAATACCAAATATAATAAATATCATCCAGTACCCAGAGAAAACCATGGTTGATGTAACAAAGATTCACCCTGGATAGAAGCCTGTTAGTTAACAGAATTAACTTTGTCCTGTGCAAATAAACTACGTCTTCTATAAATGTAATTTCATCATAAGCATTTTCCTGTCTCATTGCTGGTGCTCCGTAATGATTATCAATGACCCCATGATATTCTATTCTGTAGCTACTAAGAGGTGAAGCCAGCTGTACTTCCTGGGTGGAGTGGGGACTTGGAGAACTTTTCTGTCTTACCAGAGGATTGTAAAATGCACCAGTCAAGGCTCTGCTCTGTAGCTAGCAAGGAGATTGTAAAATGCACCAATCAGCGCTTTCTAAAACGCACCAATCAGCAGGAGTCTAAAAGTAGCCAATAGCAGGGCGGACTGAAAAAAGGGCACTCTGATAGGACAAAAATGGAACATGGGCGGGGACAAATAAGGGAATAAAAGCAGGCCACCCCAGCCCATCAGGGGCAATCTGCTTGGGTCCTGTTCTGGGCTGTGGAAGGGTTCTTTTGCTCTTAACAGTAAATCTTGCTGCTGCTTTCTCTTTGGGCCCGTGCCATCTTTAAGAGCTGTAACAGTTGGCACCGTGGATGATGCCTGTAATCCCAGCACTTTGGGAGGCCAAGGCAGGCAGGTCAGGAGATCGAAACCATCCTGGCTAACATGGTGAAAACCCGTCTCTACTAAAAATACAAAAAATTAGCTGGCCCTGGTAACGGGTGCCTGTAGTCGCAGATACTCGGGGAGGCTGAGGCAGGAGAATGGTGTGAACATGGAAAGCGGAGCTTGCAGTAGCCGAGACTGCGACACTGCACTCCAGCCTGGGTGACAGAGCAAAACTCAGTTGCCAAAAAAAATAGCAGTAGCACTCACCGCGAAGGTCCGCGGCTCCATTCTTGAAGTCAGCTAGACCAAGAACCCGCCGAAAGGAACCAGCTCCAGATGCACTATCTCAAGATACATTTAGTTCCCAAATGCCAGCTCATTTCCCTTCGTTTCCTGTCGTAAATAATGTTGCAGTGAGCATATTTGTGCATAAATCTTTATTTACACCTTAGATTACCATGAGATGAATTTCTAACTTACGAAGTGGTCAGGGAAAAGTAGAAAAGTGGACCCAAAGGTATGGAACAGTATTCGTCAATGGGATAAATCCTACTTCAAACTTCTGTAAGTCTGAACTTCCTTTTGAAAATTGTGCCTACACTTTCTGCACTTAGTACATCTACGCTGGCTTCTGCTGCTCTGTATTGGTTTGGGTCTTTCTGTTTTTTTGTTTTTGTTTTTGTTTTGAGATGGAGTCTCGCTCTGTCACCAGGCTGAAGTACAGTGGCATGATCTCGGCTCACTGCAACCTCTGCCTCCTGGATTCAAGCGATTCTCCTACCTCAGCCTCCCCAGTAGCTGGGACTACAGGTGCACGCCACCATGCCTGGCTAATTTTTGTGTTTTTAGTAGAGACAGGATTTCGCCATGTTGGCCAGGTTGGTCTCGAACTCCTGACGTCAGGCAATCCACCTGCCTTGGCCTCCCAAAGTGCTGGGATAACAGGTGTGAGCCACTGCGTCCGACCTCGGGTCTCGTTTTTTAGGGCTTATCTGGTAAACCTCTGTTGAGCACCTGTCATGTGCCAGACTGGTGCCAGGCTCAGGAGAAATGACGGCAAGCGAAAATGCAGGGTCCCTGCTGTCAGCGAGGGGCATGTCCCCATGGTATTGCACTTCAAAGTGCACTTTCTATTCCAGGCAGAAATAGTGGACATCCCCCATGGCCTGGAGTTGCTCCGCATTTAGTTGGAGGAGAATCAGCTGAAGAATGATAATCCCACAAGAAAGTTGATATAAGAGGGGCATGTTAGAAGTTGAGGATACCAAGAGAAAGGAAGAAGTAAGAGTTTCAAGGCAAAAGAATGTTCTAGGCAGGGGAACAGCATCAACGTGTAAAGGAGCTTACTTACACCTTGGTCCCAACGTGTACTTCCAGACTCGCCATTCTGTGGTCCAGGAACTTCCAATGACTCCTCCCAATTCCTCAAACTCAGCTGTGTACTTTGGTTCTTTCTTCTACTGAGCCTTAAATACCTCTTTCTTCCTGCTGGCGAACTTCCACCCATCCTTCAGAGCCTAGCTTGCCTATCACTTCTTCTCTGATGTCCTTTCTGACATCCTCATGCTGCCTTGAGAGAGGCAGTTCTTCCCTCTGCTTCCAGCTACCTGCTTTGATCTTACCTCAGTCAGCACATTTGTCCCAGCTGCATTCTAGGATTTTTAATTTAATTGTTTTGATGCTGTTTATCTTGTGTATTTCTTCGCATGCTAATTTACCAACTCCTTGAAGTCAGGGACAGTATTTCAATTAGGATTTGATTTGGCTGTATGTGATAGAAAACACTAGCTAACAATGGCTTCCATGAAATAGACGTGAGGTCCAGAGGTGGGCAGTCCTATCTGATAATGGCAGCCCCTTGATCATCAGGGACCTCAAGTCTGTCCCGATGGCCGCTTCACTTTCCTAATTGTGTGACTTTTCCTTATGGTCCCCAAGATGGCTGCTTAGGTACTACTCATCATATCCACATTCCAGCCAGCTAGAAGAATGAAAGGCCAAAGAAAAGAACACACCTTTATTTTAAGGCTGTTTTCTGGAAGTTGCAAACAACACTTGGATTTACATCCCATTGGAATTTAGTCACATGGTCATGCCCAGCTACAAAGGAGTCTGGGAAATGTAGTTTCTATTCCAGGCAGTTGCATACTCAGCTGAGAAGCAGAGTTCTAGTCTTAGACATGAGAGGAGACTATTATTAGCAGCTTCCACCACAGTGAAAAACAAGGAAAGGTCAAGGATGAGTCCTCTAATCCTGAATGGGGTCAGGTACAGGATGGTGGTGCTCACCAAGAAATGGAAGAAAACATAAGCACTGCTATTGAGCACCTCATGTATGCCAGACATTGTAGTAGGTGCTTTATCTAAAACAACGTTGCTGAGTTTTATTTAGGTAAATAATTGCATTGCCCTTGAGAAAGTTTGGAGTATTTCTAATTTGGAATCAGATCCAGGTTGCCTCTTCTTGCATGCTTCCCATGTTGGGGAGCTTACTGTCTTTCAAAAGGTAACTTGTTGCATTGTTGGATAACATCTATTTTTAGAAAGTTCTGCCTTACTTTGAGTTGAAAGCTGCACTCTTTGGTTGGCAATGGAGTGGAGTAGTTCAGGGTGCATGTTCCTCAGTTAGATCAGTGATTCTAACCCCCAGGGAATACCTGGCAGTGTCTGGTAACATTTTGGGTTGTCATGACTGGGGACTCGCAGCTACTGGCATCAAGTGAGTGGAGGCTAGGGATAATGCTAAATAAATGTCATCACCCAGTGCACAGGACAGCTCCCCACAATGAAGAGTCATGCAGCCCAAATGTCATATGGGAGGACCAAGGTTAAGAAACCCTGAGTTAGGTTCAGGTGCGGTGGCTCATGCCTGTAATCCCAGCACTTTGGGAGACCGAGGCAGGCGGATCACTTGAGGCCTGGAGTTTGAGACCAGCCTGCCCAACATAACAAAACCCCGTCTCTACTAAAAATACGAAAATTAGCCGGGTATGGTGGTGCACACCTGTAGTCCCAGGCACTCAAGAGGCCAAGGCAGGGGAATCACTTGAACCCAGGAGGCAGAGGTTGCAGTGAGCCAAGATCATGCCACTGCACTCCAGTCTGGGTGACAGAATGAGACTTCGTCTAAAAAAAAACAGAGAAACCCTGAGTGAGATAGACCTAGGTTCAAATCTTAATTTAGCAACCACTTCCCAGCTGTGTGACCTTGAGTAAGCTGCTTCACCTCCTGAGCTTGAGCCGACCGTTTCCTCCTCTCCACCTTGGGGATCATCAGATATTTCTCTTGGGCCTGTGGGCATTTAGTAACTGATGTGTGAGAAGCGCCAGCCCTGGGGCTTGGCTCCTTACTGTTTCAGCTGCCTCGTTGGTGGCACAGGATGTGCAAGGAACACGGACTGGGTTGTTTGCTGGCACATGGACCTGATGGGATTAGATTGTAATCACTCTAGTAAAAGCCCCTCCTCATCTAATGGTTTTGGAATGGAGTCATCGCCCTAATTCAAAAATGATGGTTTGCTTGTACATTCTTAGAGAAGAAGGGTCCATTTCTGCTTTTCACCAATTAATCGCAGCACTTTCCCACTCCGCTGTCTCAATTGATCCTCCCAATGGCCTAGGCAGGAGGGCTTACTATTCTCCCTACTTGAAAGGTGAAAAAACTGATACCCCAAGCTGTTTACTCAAGGTGCACACGCTCACACACACACATACACTCACACTCATACACACTCATACACTCATGTACTCAAAAACCATACACACACCTACACACATACACTCACATTCACGCTTACACACACCGACACATTCACACACACACACACACAGACTCTCACGCACAGTCACAGACATTTACACACACACACACGCACATATACATTCACTCACACATTCACACCCGCTCACACAGCCCAGTGAGCAGCAGAGCAGAGAGCATGGGTGAGGACTCAGTTCCTGCCTCCAGAGCTCTCTCTAGGCTGCTACTCTGAGGACACAGAGCTAGGGATGACCTATGGGTGACCAACTTCCTTGCAGACAAACCCTCATCTCACGTGGCTCCTCTAGCTTTTTTCCTCTCTGCCCAGAGCACACCCTCTGTCCAGCACTGTTTCCATAGGCATGGTTTTATCCTCAGAGAGGGCACCTCAGACCCAGCGGGGTCTCCTGAGTGGCATGCAGTGACATGGGATCCATGTCCCCAAATATCTCCCACACTCTTGGCCAGAATATCTGACTTTTCTTTGGAATTTATGCAAGGAAAACCTCAGGGACCAGATTTTTCAAAATGCAGGTCCCTGAGGGAGGGAAAAGCCTTTACATTAGTCATCTCACTGACCAGAACTATCGATTCAAGCTATTTTTTTATTCATTTCACAGTATGTTGCAGACATTGTTAGATTTCACCCCTAAATGTTTAAAGTGCTACAGTAATTTTTAGTTCAGTGATGTCAATTCAGTCATAACTTTTCTTCCTTTAAAGAAAAAGGAAAAATACAGATTTTTTTAATAAAAATAAATCATGGTTGGGCACAGTGACTCACACACCTGTAATCCCAGCACTTTGGGAGGCTTAGGAAGGCAGATGGCTTGAGCCCAGGAGTTTGAGACCAGCCTGGGCAATACAGTGAGACCCTCTCTCTACAGGAAATACAAAAAATTACCCAGGCATGGTGGTGCGTGCCTGTGGTCCCTCCCAGCTACTCAGGAGGCTGAGGTGGGAGGATTGCTTGAATCATTTTCTGTCAAATATAATTGTTAGGTGATAAATAGTGTATACATAATTTTTTAAAAAATGTTTTCTTGGACGGGTGCAGTGGCTCACGCCTGTAATCCTAGTACTTTGGGCGGCTGAGGCAGGTGGATCACTGAGGTCAGGAGTTCGAGACCAGCCTAACCAATATGGTGAAACCCTGTCTCTACTAAAAATACAAAATTAGCCAGGTGTGGTGGTGCATGCCTGTAATCCTAGCTACTTGGGAGACCGAGGCAGGAGAATTGCTTGAACCCAGGAGGCAGAGTGTTAGAAACAAGTGCCTGGTGCTGCAAAGAAAAACAGCACATAGGCAGAAAATTCCTTAGCAAGGCAAATTTACTTCTGCAGAAGGGTGCAGCTTGCGCCAGTCACGATAGCAAAAGCACACTGAGCAGGGTAGGGCAGAGGTTTTTATCTCTGATTCAGTTCCTAGCACTTCCCTGTTGGCTGGGGTTGGACCTCACAATCTAAGCTAACTTGATTGGCTAAGGTTTAAAATCGAATAGGGTCTATTAGGCAGGAAGGAAGAGGGACTATCTGTTACTAGGTGGGAAGGCATATCTGGACTTGTCTGGGCATGGCAAAGGCGGGAAGGTTGTTTACAGAACAGGTAGCTAGGAGACAAGGATGTATGAGGAAATTGGTCTTAAGAAACAGAGAACAGGGAACTAAAGCTTTTTGAAGAGGAATTTATTATCTCTGACCATTTCCCCCTCTTGATTTTATAGTTTTTCCTCTTCAAAATGCCTTGCATGTCTGTTGTTCTTCTTGGGCGTCAAGAAGGGAGAGTATATCTGAAGAAGGTGGGGGTGAATTAGGGGAGGTTTTCGTGAGTGCTGTTTCTATAAGTCTTTGCACTAAACCACGAATACAGGGTATGATACAGCATCCTACAAGAATGAGCACATGTATAACGATTATAAGGGAGGTGAATATTGAGGTCATAATTCCTTTCCATTTCCTGAACCATTTCTCTATGATGGTTGCAAAGGGGTCATCTATTCCAGAATTTTTAGCTAACTCATTTGATAAGGAAGTAAGGCTTTGTAAGGCTTTTGTTTTTGTTCCATCGGGGCGATGTTATCAGGAATAAAAGTACAACATTGGACTCCAATCATGACACAAACCCTGTCTTTTTCAGCTAATATGTCAAGGGCTATTCTGTTTTCGCAAGCCATTTGGCTGGTAGGGCCTAATTGTTCAGCTATTCCTTTAATTGCAACTCTAGTAAAATTAACAAAGCGTTTTGATTATAATAGATATAATTTGTTCAAGCTGCATTCTTGTTTACAGTTGACCACCAGAACAACATAAATTTGAATCCTGCAGCTGTTTGATTTCGGGCTTTGAATTCATCTGGTACCCCTTGTGGTACTCCGATAGCATCTATAATAGCATAAGGATCAAAGGATCCATGAGGGACATCTCTCTTTTTATGATATTCTATCTTCAGCTTTCTTGGTCAATGAAATGCCAAGGTGAAAGGGATAGCCAACTGAATTAGAGCACAAGTGCCGCTCCAGGTACTTGGCAGAGTACCCAGCAATAGTCCTCCACAATACCACCACACATCTGCTTAGGAATGAACAAGGGCATACTGATTGCTAAGCTCTTGAAAAGGCTTGGTTTCACTGCACCCTGTTAGGTCTCCAAGGAATGCTAACTTCTCTGCCTGCCATGAAAGGCAAGAGGTGAAGTTAACATCAGGGGCTGGAGGCTGGATGGCCCTGGGGGGCTGACCCGCAGGGCTTTTGAGGAAATTGGTCTTAAGGGAACAGCAGTGGAAGGATCTTGCATGACTCATTACCCCAGGCTCTGGGGTTCTGGAAGACAGCGATCATCCAGGTCATGCCTCGTTGGTCAGAAGACCATCCAAGTGGGAAGGGTAAATTTGGGTTTCTGGCCTACCTGTCACAGAAGCCTAACAGTCGCTTTTATTTAGCTTGCAGATGGAATATTTAATCCATTCCAACCAGGCATTTGGATCTTGATATCCTGTTTCAATAGCTACAGTTTGCTTTAAATCTTTAACTTCTATAACGGCTACTTTAGTTTTATCATTGGGTATGAAGCGAGAAAAGGTTTGGTTAGAAGAGGGTTTAGGAGGAGAGGGAGAAGGGGATGAAGGAGGTGGAGGAGCGATGAAGCGCATTTCGAAATACTCTATAGGGTCTGTCCCTGAGACTTCTGCTCCTATACCATAAAAACGGCTCAAGGAAGGGTAAGAACCTTGAAAAGTTGGGATAGCAATGGAAATTGGTACAGGATTACACTGGTTATATTGGCAATTGGGAGGAGTACTCCCTTTAGTGAAACAAATGTATGGTTTCAGGAATATACAACTACTCGTTGGGGCCATCCATCCCTGGTTTTTGGTGGTCAGTAGAACATTGGACCAACTATGGCAGAGATGCTGATGCTCTGCTTTAGGAGGACAAGATTCCCAATTAACGGAATCTCCATTAAAATCTTCCCAGACTAATTGATCCCAGTTAACGGATTTCCAGTCTGAGGAGAGCCAGGAAGGACAAAGATACTTTTCTGAAGTAGAGTTGTCTTTGACCCTGCAGATCTCCACAGGGTATAACAAGACGAGCATCGAAAGTGATAGTTTGAGGTGAGTTAGACTTAGTAACATTAATAATAATATGTGGGGTATCTGGGGGAGAGAGGAAAAGGAGGAAGAGGCTGATTAAGCTTTTCTCTTTAGCGTTACTTTGTCCAGGGTAGGTACTTTGGAGAGGGTACTCGGGTGTGATGGGTCCATCCTCTCTCAGCGGTCTGGACTGCTGTCTCAGTTGTGAGGAGCACTAGGTAAGGTCTTTCCCAAGTGGGTTCGAGCTTTCCCTCTTTCCAACTTCTGATAAGGATGTGATCTCTAGGCTGGTGTTGATGAACTGGGAATTCAAGGGTTGGAGTTTGTGCTAGGAGGCCTTGAGTCCTGAGGGAGGAAAAGATAGAAGATAGACCTAATACATAGTTTCTAAGAAACTGATCTTTTGTTTCAAATGTAGGAAGATCAGTAGTAGAATGTAGATAAGGCAATCCAAAAAGCATCTCATAAGGGGGTAGACCTATATCTTTTCGGGGAGCAGTTCGGACTCTCAACAGGGCAATAGGCCTTTCTACTCTCCCTGATGAAGGTGGATGCACGGCATGTGGTATTCCTATTTTCTTTAGGTTGTTTTTTGGTTTTTCTGCACACTGTGCAACTGTCTGCAACTTGTCTAGCAAGGGTATAAATTCCTATGCATCCGTAAACTCTGAGGACTGCATCACACATAGCTTGGGGGCCCCAGTGAGTTCCTTGATGTAGTTGTGACAATATGTCTCGCATGAGGGGCTTAGACAGCATTTCCGTCTTGTCTGATTGTACCCATTTTCCCGCGTGGCTTTCTTTGGCTCCTATTTCTTTTAACTTTTCTTGCTCTCTGGGGGAGAAAATAGGGACTGTAGCTGGAGGGGTAAGATAAAGGGTTAGGTGGCAAATGGGTGCTGCTTGAGAAGAGGCAACTTGTTTGGCCACTTGGTCAGCTAGATTATTCCCTCGGCTCTCAAAGGAAAGATTCTTCTAGTGAGCCGGAACATGAACAACTGCTGTCTCTTCTGGCAGCTGTAAGTTCTCTAGTACTTGGATTATCAAGTCTGTGTGGACTAAGTTTTGGCCCCTTTACTGTTAATAAAGCCTTGCTGTGCCCAAATTTTCCCAAAGATGTGGACTACTCCAAAGGCATACTTGAAGTCAGTATAAATAGTTCCCTCCTGGTTTTGCAGAAATTTTAAGGCTTGATTTAGTGTAAACAACTCACGTTTGCTCAGACCAGTCATTAGGTAGGGTGTCTCCGTCTACTCCTGAGTACCCGTTATGCCTTTTCCCTTTTATTACTTGAGAAGAACCATCTACAAAAAGGTGTCTTCCGGTTTGAAAGGGAGTTTATCTGAACATCTATGCCCCAGTTCTTCTGGTGTGGGGCATGGGTTTTTTTCTGCATTTGAATTTCCTGTTAAGGCAGCAGGGTTAAGTGAATCATCAGTAGTTAGGATTAAATAATCTTTTCCTAACAAGATAACTTCGTATTTTAAAATTCTTGAGTCAGTAAGCAACCTTTCTGCCTTCTGATTTAGGATAGTTCTGACCTGGTGAGGTGTGCTCACAATGGGGTTTCCGCCAAAAGTTATTTTTCCACTTTCTTCTGTTAGCAAAGCAGTTGCCGCTACAGATTGAATGCATTTGGGCCATCCGTGGGTCACTGGGTTAAGAATTTTTGACTGGAAGCCTACGGGTTGCTGGTGGCCTCCATGCTTTTGGGTAAGTACTCTTAAGGCTACGCCCTTGTTTACATTGACAAAAAGATGGAATGGCTGCTTAAGGAGGGTAAAGCTAGGACAGGGGCAGTTACTAATAGATGTTTTAACCTTTCCACCTGTTGGATTTCTGGTAATTGCCAAATGACGGGGTCTGGCTCGTCTTGTGTGAGCTTTTTGTATGAGAATTTTGTTTCCAGGGCATAAGAGTCTATCCATAGATGACAGTATCTGACTAATCCTCCTTCAATCCGTTCAAGCCAAATTTTCCATTTGCCTTGGCTAATTAAATGCCCTAAATATTTTACTTCAGGTTCTACAAATTGGAGTTTGTTTTTTGAGACTGTTAACCCTTCATCCCACAGAAAATTTAAGACATGAGTTGAGAAGGCTGCTACTTCTTTTCTATCATCTCCTGAAATTAGAAGATCATCCATGTACTGGAGGAGGCATATGCACGAGGGCAGGGAAAGTTTCTCTAGCACTTGTTCTAATATTTGACTAAATAAATTTGGAGACTCTGTAAACCCCTGGGGTAAGACTGTCCATCGGTATTGCTGTTTTCAACTGGAGTGAGGGTCTTCCCACTCAAAGACAAATAGGTCCTGGCTGCCCTCTGCTAATGGACAAGCCCAGAAGGCATAATTTAAATCAATTACTGTACTATCTGATTAATAGCTCTAAGGTCTTGCACTAACCAGTATGACCCGTCTGCCTTCTTTAAAGGCAGTTTTGGAGTGTTACAGGGAGACACACAGGATTTAAGAAGCCCGTCATGGAGAAGACCTTCAATTACAGGTTTTGAATTTACCCTGGCTTCTAAAGGAATAGGGTATTTCTTTCGCTTTACTACTTCCCCAGGGGTTTTAAATTTAACATGAATCAGAGGAATCTGTAACTTTCCTTGATCCCATCTTTTGACCATACCTCGGGATAAATGTGTTCTTCGTCTGCAGTGGTGAGCAAGATTAGGGAGGGGAGGGGAGGAATTTTCCATAATTGATTTGGAGGCCTAAGCCTAATTTTAGTATTAAATCGCTTCCTAATAGATTTGTCCCTGCTTCTGGAATTAATGGAAATTTGATACTAGCTGATCAATTTTATATTTCATTTTTGTCTCCTTTAAGATTTTTGTTCTAAATCCTTCTCCTTTAACCCCAGAGATAAAAAGTTTTTCTTGTGAACAAGTTACACTAGATGGAAGATAACAAACTGAGGAGTGAGCTGCTTCTGACTCGATTAAAAAGGTAATAAGCTCAGGTTTAGGTCCCACTTCTAAATTTACCGAGGGCTCTTGGTGGGACTCAATATAAAAAGATAGAGCCCCTGATTTCCCTAGTCTTCTTCAAAAGCCATAAGTGGGATGATTTTTCTTCTTTTTCCCATGTGGGACATTGTCTTTTAAAGTGACCTATTTTTCCACATTTGAGACATTTGTTCTGTGATTTCTTAGTAATATCTGGCCAGCTATTGGTAACAAAGTGGAGCTTTAACATTCCTTGTCCAAGGGGGTCTTCTGATTCTAGGCCAGCATATTTTTCTCATTTGCTCTTTAAGCCTTTCTAAAAATTCTATCGGTCCCTCATCTTTTCCCTGTTTTATATTAAAGGACTTGGTAAGATTTTGGGTGTGGGGCACTGATTCTCAAATTCCTTTTATTACCATCTCCCTAAGGTCTCTCATACTTCCTCGATGGGCTATATTGTTGTTATCCCATTGAGGATCCTGGGCTGGGAATTATGTCCAGCCACTGGAACATTCTGACCAGGAGGGTGTTCACATTCCCAAATGGTCATAGCGGTCCTGCGTATCATGCTCCTTTCTTCTCCTGAGAATAGGATGCCTAAGATAGACATTAATTCATCCAAAGTATATAACTGGGGTCCTAAAACTGATTGATTTGATCTGCCACTCCATAAGGGTCATCTAAGAGTGGTTTAACCTCCTTTTTTAGGTTTAGGAGAAGGGTCTGTGGTGGCAGCTGCTTGGGGGAGAGGAAGGTTCTTTAGTCCAAACAAAACAGCAGTATTTTATCATTTGCTGCTTTTTCTTGTGTTTGGTCCTTCCATTATCCTTCCAATATTCTAACATTAGGCCTAGGGGACTATCAGAGGGGATATTATCATGATCATGATTTTTCCTACTTTTGTCTTACTTGCTGTATTTTCCATCCTGGAGAAAGTGTTTATCCCTGGGGCTCAATCTCTCTTACTAGAGATTTCTTGCACCCTAGCAAGTCTGTGGGGCTCAACCTCTCCTACTAGAGATTTCTCACACTCTTCAGCTTTCGCTTCATCCTTCATCTGCTTCCCTTGTGGTAATTTTCAGGTCCCTCTTAGCATAGGCAGGTTGATATAAACCCCACAACAGGCAAACTGCCTTCAAGCCATATGAGGTGACTGCAGAATCAGATCCAGACTCTGCACTTGCTCTGCACTCAATTGTGCATCTTACTCCCTCGCTTTCAACCTCCAGGATGTCCTGACCACCAAGGAAATACTTCACCGCCCCCAAGGTTTTTCTTACCTTAGTCTGTGCACAAAGTTACCTGGTCACCACGGTATCTGTAGGCCTTTTCTTCCCGCATTGCTGGAATCCAGGTTTATTCATCACACCAGGTGGGTCTCAATCCCTTACCCTTGAGGCCACCTCAACAAAGCAGTGGGCTGCGTCTCCTCACGAGAGATGATCTGAGACCCCTTCTAGGAGGAGAATGGGAATCCCAGACGAACCCCCAAATTTGTTAGAAACAAGTGCCTGGTGCCTCAAATAAAAACAGCACGTAGGCAGAAAATTCCTCAGCAAGACAAATTTACTTCTGCAGAAGGGTGCAGCTTGCAGCAGTCACAATCGCAAAAGCACACAAAGCAGGGTAGGGCAGGGGTTTTTACTCCCTAAGGCAGTTCCTGGCACTTCTGTATCCTTTCCCCATTGGCTGGGGTTGGACCTCACAATCTAAGCTAACTTGATTGGCTAAGGTTTAAAATTGAATAGGGTCTATTAGGTGGGAAGGAAGAGGGACTGTCCATTACTAGGTGGGAAGGCATATCTGGACTTGTCTGAGCATGGCAAAGGCAGGAAGGCTGTTTACAGAACAGGTAGCTAGGAGACAAGGAAGTACAAGGAAGTTGGTCTTAAGAAACAAAGAACAGGGAACTAAAGCTTTTTAAAGAGGAATTTATCATCTCTGAAAGGAGGTTGCAGTGAGCTGAGATCGCACCATTGCACTCCAGCTTGGGCAACAAGAGCGAAACTCTGTCTCAAATTAAAATTAAAAAGTAAAAATTAACATAAAATAAAAAATGGTTTCTCTCCCCTCTATGTGCCAGACAATGAGGAAAAGAGAGAAAGGAGACGCCTCTGGAGGCCAGGAAGCTGAGAGCCACCTTGAGAATGCCAAGCTGGGGAAGTATTTATGGAAACTACTTCCTGCTTCCTTCCAAGCAAAACAGTAAAAAATAAAAATCCCTGAGACACTACTTCCTTCGCCTTATGAACCCTGAAAATCTGAGACAAGTCTCAGTTAATTAGAAAGTTTATTTTGCCAAGGTTGAGGATGCAAACCCATGACACAGCAACAGGAGGTCCTGACGATGTGCCCAAGGTGGTCAGAGCACAGTTTGGTTTTATACATTCTACGAGGCACAATTAATATATGTAAGATGAACACTCGTTCGGTCTGGGAAAGGCGGGTCAACTCAAAGCTGGGAGGAGGCTTCTAGGACTTAGGTAGATAAGAGACGTGGTTGCATTCTTTTGGGTTTCTGATTAGCCTCTCCAAAAGAGGCAATCAGAAGATATGCATTTATCTTAGTGAGCAGAGGGATGACTTTGAATAGAATGGGAGACAGGTTTGCCCAAAGCAGTTCCCAGTTTGAATTTTCCCTTTAGCTTAAGTGATTTTGGGGCCCCAAGTTGTTTTCCTTTCACAGCCTACTTTCTTCCTTCCAGAGGTGGCTGTGTACAATTTCACGGGGTTGGGACTTGATCAGGGCAGAAGGTGAAGCTGCAAGGTATTAGATATGGGAATGGAGAAAAATACAGGCTGGAGCTGTGGGTTTGAGTGTTGTCCTCATAGGAGGTGATGACCGAGGAGTAGGGAAGTCAGAGGATGAGACCCCCGAGGCCGACAGCACAGAGTGACAGGAGCATACAGCAGGACTTTAGGTCACCCAAGGAGACAGTGATGCTGTTGAAGAAGTCAGAGGAGGCGCCATCAGCAATCAGAGGATTGCTCTGATTGGCAGCTCAGAGCTGGAGGACATCAAAAAATACCGCTGTAAGAAAGAGACCTGGAAAAGTCTTTAGAGATTGTCTACCCCCCCACACACCACCCATTTGACACATGAGAAGATGGAGGCCAAGAGATCACTGAGAAAATAAATGGCAGAGCTTGGGCACAATCGGTGCTGCCCAAAATGGTGTTTTTCCACCAAAGACATACAGAAGGTTCCTTCCACAAGGATCAAATATCGTGGGGTTTTGATTTTTATCTTAAAAAACTATATAAATTTAGCCTTCTACAGGCTGGGCACGGTGGCTCACGCCTGTAATCCCAGCACTTTGGGAGGCTGAGGCGGGAGGATTATGAGGTCAGGAGATCGAGACGAACCTGGCTGAGACGGTGAAACCCCGTCTCTACTAAAAATACAAAACTTAGCTGGGCGTGGAGGCGGGTGCGTGTAATCCCAGCTACTCAGCAAGCTGAGGCAGGAAAATCGCTTGAACCCAGGAGGCAGAGGTTGCAGTGAACCGAGATCGCGTCATTGCACTCCAGCCTGGGTGACAGAGCGAGACTCCGTCTCTAAATAAATAAATACATTAATTAATTAATTTAGCCTTCTACTCAAGAACTTATCTGGCTTCGTCTTAATGTAAAAATATTTGTTTTTGCTAAATTACTGAGATAAATTTACACTATTTATTAGTGTTTATCAGTTTTCTTTAAACTTACCACTTTTTGATGAATATGAAAATCTAAAAACTTGGCCAGGCACAGTGGCTTACGCCTGTAATCCCAGCACTATGGGAGGCCAAGGTGGGGGAATATCTGAGGTCAGGAGTTCAAGATCAGCCTGACCAACATGGTGAAACCCTTTCTCTACTAAAAATACAAAAATTTGCTGGGTGTAGTGGTGGGTGCCTATAATTGCAGCTACTCGGGAAGCTGAGGCATGAGAATCACTTGAACCCGGAGGGCAGAGATTGCAGTGAGCTGAGATGGTGCCACTGTACTCCAGCCTAGGTGACAGAGTGAGACTGTCTTAAAAAAAAAAAAAAAAAAAAAAAAGGCTGGGCGTGGCGCCTCATTCCTGTAATCCCAGCACTTTGGGAGTCCAAGGTGGGTGGATCACCTGAGGTCAGGAGTTCAAGTCCAGCCTGATCAACATGGTGATACCCTGTGTCTTCTAAAAAAAATGCAGAAAAAATAGCCGGGTGTGGTGGCACACTCCTGTAATCCCAGCTACTCGGGAGGCTGAGGCAGGAGAATCACTTGAATCTGGGAGCTGGAGATTGTAGTGAGCCAAGATGGTGCCATTGCACTCCAGCCTGGGTGACAGAGTGAGACTCCGTCTCAAAAAAAAAAAAAAAATCTAAAAACTCCTTCCAGAAGATTTAATACTTAATTTCACACCCAACCACCCGACTTGGGGATCACCAATAACAGAGGATACAGTCCGTTTTCAGTAGAGCCTTACTAGCAAAGGTTTTTATTTTTGTTTTTCAGATATAGGATCTTGCCCTGTCACCCAAGCTGGAGTGCAGTGATGTGATCACAGCTCACTGCAGCCTCCCGAGTAGCTAGGACTATAAATGTGTGTTATCATGCTGGGCCAATTTTTTAAAAATTTCATTGTAAAGACAGGATTCCACTGTGTTGCCCAGGCTGCAACTCTTGACCTCAAGTGATCATTCCACCTTTAACTCTTGCCCTCAAGCAATCCTCCCACCTCAGACTCCCCAAATGCTGGGATTATGGGTATAAGCCACCATTTCCAGCCTACTAGCAAGGGTCTTGTTACATATTGCTTGGCATGATTTATGTAATTTTTAAAAAATTGTTTTTCAAATAGAAAAGTAAAACAACAAATATACTTTTCCAAATAACATAATCCCCTTTTCACTTGAGAACTTTCCTCAAAAAGATATGCTAGATTTATTTCATGCTTTATGTGCCTCTGGTGTGTCCCCTTAGAACCTCTTCTGTATCAGTTAGGGATGGTTTTAGCTGCAAGTAAGAACTCCCACAACAGTGATGTAAGCAAAAAGAAAAAAAAGCAAAGCAAAGCAAAACAAAACCCATTTAATTATTTCCCATAATAACAAGTCTGGGAGAAGAAGATTCCAGAGTTGGCTCAGCAGCTTAGTGACAGTAAGGCCCTAGGTTGGCATTTTCTTGGCATTCCCGATGGTCCCAAGATGACTGTCATGGCCTCAAACATCACTTCCTCACATCCTGTCAGGAAGAAGGAGGCAAGTGAGCAACAACAATTTTTCTTGTTTTGCTCATTTGTCAGAAAGGAAGAACGTTCCTAAAAACTCCACCTCTGCCATTTGACATCCTCATCCAACTCTTTGGCCATGGTGGTATCTCATGGTCACTCCTCTATCCGCCACTGTAAAGAGGAATTAGATTGCCATATTCCGCTTAGACTCATGAGGATGCAGCCCACATTCCCAGAACATGTGCAGAATTAGATTTCTACAAACTCCTTCTTTACCTTGCTTCTGCCCAACTCTCTCACTAGAATGCACATTCTGTAAGAGCAAACATTTTTGTCTGTTTTGTTCACAGCTATATCCTCAATACCTAGAAGAGTGACAGGAATTCAATAAATAGTTGTTGAGTGAGGGAATGAATGCATGAATAAGGAAAAGGGGACATGGCTGTTGAGTAGGTAACCAGCAGTGTCTATTACCCCCAAGAGCATACAACTCCAGTCTGATGAACATCATGCTGCTAAGTGGCCACTGATCACCCAAGTCTCTGACCTTACTTTTTCTATCTTTTCTCCCAGGGAGTGAGCCATAACTGGTGGCTGCTCTTATGCCAATGACCCTCCCCAATTCCTCCTGCCTCTTAGAAGACAAGATGTGTGAGGGGAACAAGACCACTATGGCCAGCCCCCAGCTGATGCCACTGGTGGTGGTCCTGAGCACTATCTCCTTGGTCACAGTGGGGCTCAACCTGCTGGTGCTGTATGCTGTACGGAGTGAGCGGAAGCTCCACACCGTGGGGAACCTGTACATCGTCAGCCTCTCGGTGGCGGACCTGATCGTGGGTGCTGTCGTCATGCCTATGAACATCCTCTACCTGCTCACGTCCAAGTGGTTACTGGGCCGTCCTCTCTGCCTCTTTTGGCTTTCCATGGACTACGTGGCCAGCACAGCGTCCATTTTCAGTGTCTTCATCCTGTGCATTGATCGCTACCGCTCTGTCCAGCAGCCCCTCAGGTACCTTAAGTATCGTACCAAGACTCGAGCCTCAGCCACCATTTTGGGGGCCTGGTTTCTCTCTTTTCTGTGGGTTATTCCCATTCTAGGCTGGAATCATTTCATGCAGCAGACCTCGGTGCGCCGAGAGGACAAGTGTGAGACAGATTTCTATGATGTCACCTGGTTCAAGGTCATGACTGCCATCATCAACTTCTACCTGCCCACCTTGCTCATGCTCTGGTTCTATGCCAAGATCTACAAGGCCGTACAACAACACTGCCAGCACCGGGAGCTCATCAATGGATCCCTCCCTTCCTTCTCAGAAATTAAGCTGAGGCCAGAGAACCCCAAGGTGGGTACCAAGAAACCAGGGAAGGAGTCTCCCTGGGAGGTTCTGAAAAGGAAGCCAAAAGATGCTGGTGGTGGATCTGTCTTGAAGTCACCATCTCAAACCCCCAAGGAGATGAAATCCCCAGTTGTCTTCAGCCAAGAGGACAATGGAGAAGTGGACAAACTCCACTGCTTTCCACTTGATATTGTGCAGATGCAGACTGCGGCAGAGGGGAGTAGCAGGGACTGTGTAGCCGACAACCAGAGCCATGGCCAGCTCAAGACAGATGAGCAGGGCCTGAACACACATGAGGCCAGCGAGATGCCAGAGGATCAGATGTTAGGTGATAGCCAATCTTTCTCTCGAACAGATTCAGATACCATCACAGAGACAGCACCAGGCAAAGGCAAATTGAGGAGTGGGTCTAACACAGGCCTGGATTACATCAAGTTTACTTGGAAGAGGCTCCGCTCACATTCAAGACAGTATGTATCTGGGTTGCACATGAACCGCGAAAGGAAGGCCGCCAAACAGTTGGGTTTTATCATGGCAGCCTTCATCCTCTGCTGGATCCCTTACTTCATCTTCTTCATGGTCATTGCCTTCTGCAAGAGCTGTTGCAATGAACATCTGCACATGTTCACCATCTGGCTGGGCTATATCAACTCCACGCTGAATCCCCTCATCTACCCCTTGTGCAATGAGAACTTCAAGAAGACGTTCAAGAGAATTCTGCGTATTCGCTCCTAAGGGAGGCTCTGAGGGGATGCAACAAAACGATTCTTATGATGTCCAACAAGGGGAAATAGAAGACGAAGGCCTGTGTGTTGCCAGGCAGGCACCTGGGCTTTCTGGAATCCAAACCACAGTCTTAGGGGCTTGGTAGTTTGGAAAGTTCTTAGGCACCACAGAAGAACAGCAGATGGTGGTGATCAGCAGAGAGATTGAACTTTGAGGAGGAAGCAGAACCTTTGCAAGAGAATCAGACCTGTTTCTTGTAAGTGGGTTCAAAAAGAAAAAAAAGAGAATCAGACCTGGATGGAGCTCTCCTGCTCCTCAGGAACTATGGGAGCCTCAGACTGTCATTGTAATTCAAGCTTTCCGCGTCAAATGATTGACAACTGAAGGGACATGTGGCTAGGGTTCCACTGGAGAATTGAAAAGAACTCTTGAGCCCTCCTGGAATGGAGCTGTATGACTGTGCAGAGACCTTATCCATGCGAATAGTTGCTGTCCCCTTCCAGGGGTCACCTTGAGAGGCATGACAGCTGTTCCACAGGGGCCCCCTTCTCAGAAAACTTCTCTTCTGAGCCTCTTTTACAGCTTTCTCCAGAACCAGTGTCTGAACCACCCTGGAAATTCTGCCTTATTATTTCTTACTCACACATGTTTAGAGTGGATAGAAAATTATGCAGCTTGCACACCCATCGTCTTTAACCCCAAATTTCCTTTGGCTATTAAAAAAGTGGTGGCAAAAGTCGTCCTCAAAAGAAAGAGAAATGAAATATTTTTGAATTGTTGCACGTTAAAAATTAAAAGAAGGAATGGGGGCAGAATGCCATATTTTTTGAGGGCTGTACTAGGTTTATCTCATTTAAGTCCAGCAACACCCCACAGGAGGGGAATGTTCTAACTCTAGTTTGCAGAGGAGCAAATTGAGGTGCAGCAAGGTGAGAGAGGTACCCAAGGTCACATAGCTAGTTATGTGAGAAAGTTAGAATACAAATCCTCTGGGGTTCCAGCTTATTGTAGCATATTTTCTCCAAAAGGCAAAAATGTGTCCTCTTGGCTGGGCATCGTAGCTCAAGTCTATAATCCCAGCACGTTGGGAGGCCGAGGTGGGCAGATCATTTGAGGCCAGGAGTTCAAGACCAGTCTGGCCAATATGGCGAAACCTTGTCTATACTAAAACTAAAAAATTATCTGGGCATGGTGGGGCATGCCTGTAGCCCCAGTTACTCAGGAGGCCAAGGCACGAGAATCGCTTGAACCCAGGAGGTGGAGGTTGCAGTGAGCCAAGATCATGCAACTGCACTCCAGCCTGGGCAACAGAGCAAGACTCTGTCTCAAAAAAACATAATATAGTATTTTAACAATGTGCCCTCTTAAGTATGCATACATACACATATACAGTATTCCCAAGAGTGGTGGCAGCTCAAAATGATATGTTGAGTAGACGAACAGCTGACATGGAGTTCCTGTGCACCTACAGAAGGTGAGGCTTTGAAGGATCCAAGTGCATTTTTATCTGTGAGTTCTGTTGCGTTTGTCAAAAAGTCATTGTAATCTTTCATGACCATACCTGTTCAGCAAAAACTGGCAAAGACATAGGAACATATAGTTTTACTTGGCGTTTATGTTGCAATCTGCTTGTGATTTATGTTTTAAAACTTGATGCTAAACCATAATATGTATAGCAAATGGAGCAAGCTGATATTTTGTATTTTGTGTTCCTCTTTGCATGATCTGTTAACATGAGATATTTTTACCTACCTAAAATATGATGTTTAAAAGCATACTGTATGTGATTTATTTATTTCTACCTTTCTGAGTCTCTTGGACTAAGAAGATGTATTGAAATGTACCACCACATGTTAACAAAGTTTGATATGGGGTTTCTCTTTGGTTTCTGATCACATTTGTAAATGTCTTTTCAAAAGGATTTACTTTTTATAAAAAGCTTCATTCTCACTTTGCTTTGCACTCCCCAAACTTCTTGTTCAGAACTAGGGGAGTTTAGGAGACTTTAATCCCAGTTTCAGAAGCTGCAGCTGGTCTGTTTCCAGGTCAGAAACCATTGTTCAGAAGACCACCCTATGACAGAGCTGCTCCTCAGGGTCCCTCAGGACCAAAGAACACTCCAAAAGAGCACTCCACATGGACAAGTAGCTAAATGTCCATTCTTTATCATGAACAATCGAGGCAACTAGTGGAGAGAACCGATTGTGAACTCTGCCTCTGAGTCAAAGAGACCTGGATTTGAGTCTGACAAGAACAATAAATGGTCAATAAATATAAATTATCAGAGTCTAAGGAAAAAGGTCTATGCATTATTGTATACAGTGTCTCTAGTGCTTGCATAGTGTCTGGTATACAGAGGGCACTCCTATGCATTTTTAAAACATGCTGAGCACATACCATGTGCCAGGCTTTGTGTTTTATCTAATGTTATCTAATGGTATTGTTGCCGTTATGTAATGTTGCCTTTACAACAACTTCATGAGGGAGATTTCCATCTTTACAAATAGGCAAACTGAGGCCCAGAGAGATTGAAGAACTACTCCAAGGTCTGATTTTGGAATGTGCTTCCTTTCTACTTTATCAGTCTGCTCTTCCTACTCCTGTCTGAACGATGGAAATTAATTTTTGAATGTATAAAAGACAACAGACTATGATACAGAAATGTCAGCCCCAGCCCACTAAGAAAGCCCCATCCCATCAGTGGCTGATGGCTTGCACAAAATCCAGATGAAGTCAGGCCTTCTGCCCTAGATACTAAAATAAGCACCTCCTAAGAGAGGGCTGTTATAGGGACCTTGATCATTAAGAAAGAACCTTGCAGACCCAGAAACTCCTTCAGGATTCTTTTCATGGGCTTAAGGCTGATTAACTTCAAGCCAGTTCTTCAAATGACCAATTGCCCAATTTACCAATTTACCAATTTACCAAACATTGACTTCTTTGTAACTATTCACAAAATTTAATACAATTCATATTGGATGAGGTTTCTAATCACGTTTTCCTACAATGGTTGTGAAGTTGCAGTAAGTGATTTTGTTTTTTTTCATGGCAGCACATTGAAGAATGTTCAATTTGTCTTTGCCTCCAGCTTGCTGCTACTGCAGGGAGAGACAGGAAAGGAGGAATAAAGAGACTGCGGGTGACGGGAAAAATAGGAGGAAATGGGGGTGTGAGACAGGGCATCAGAGAGGAAGGACTAAGGGGAAAAGGTGGGGGACAGTGAAAATGAGAGAGAGGGCAAGGGATGTGCAGGAGACGAGGATACTGAAAGGCAGAGATGGGGAGTGATTGTAGGAGGAGACTAAGGTAGAGAGGAGCTGGGCATGGTGGCCTATGCTGGTAATCTCAACCCTTTGGGAGGCTGAGGTGGGAGGATCACTTGAGCCCGGGAGTTGGAGGCTGCAGTGAGCTATGATCACACCACTGCATTTCAGCCTGGGCAATAGAGCGAGAATCTGTTTCTAAGGGGCGGAAAAAAAAGACAGAGAGATGAAGATATGAGGAGGAGGCAGAGGGAGAAACTGAGACATGGGGAGATAGAAGAGAAGCAGAGAAAGGGAATGAAAAGAAAGTAAACTGAATGGCATAATATTAATACAATCAAGAAAAATCCACATTCAGGAACATATTCTTCATTAATGTATTCATATGTTTTTATTTATTTATTTATTTATTTATTTATTTATTTTGAGACGGAGTCTTTGCTCTGTCACCCAGGCTGGAGTGCAGTGGCTGGATCTCGGCTCACTGCAAGCTCCGCCTCCTGGGTTTTCGCCATTCTCCTGCCCCAGCCTCCTGAGTAGCTGGGACTACAGGCACCTGCCACCTCGCCTGGCTAGTTTTTTGTACTTTTAGTAGAGAGGGGGTTTCACCGTGTTAGCCAGGATGGTCTCGATCTCCTGACCTTGTGATCCGCCCGTCTCGGCCTCCCAAAGTGCTGGGATTACAGGCGTGAGCCACCGCGCCCGGCGTATTCATATGTTAAATATATTCAAAGGCAGAATAAACCACCCTTATATTTTGATAAATAGAAAATTCCTTAAAATGCTCCTCTGAAAATAAAATGTAAACCTGTCTGTCAATCACAGTATCACATCAATCTTTAAAAGCTTGTGAAGCCCGTCCCTTCAATAGAAATTGCTATAAACCTTATACATTGGTAATGTTAGCAAAGTGTTCATTCAGAAAATCTATGAGCTTGCAAATTGTCCATTTAATAAATTGGTCATTTGGCTACTTGATTTGTGGACAATTTCTGACCTCTTTTGAAGATGGACACTGCATGGACTTCCAGGAGGTGGATTTAATAGTCTTAACTCAGCATGAAAAAGATGCTGGGATGCTCCTGGCTGTTTATGCACCCTAAGTGCCATAGAGACATGCTATTGGCCAGGGATGGTGGCTCATGCCTGTAATCCCAGCACACCGGGAGGCTGATGCAGGCAGATGGCTGGAGTCCAGGAGTTCAAGACAAGCCTGGGCACCATGGTGAAACCCTGTCTCTACTAAAAATACAAAAATTAGCTAGGTCCTGTGATGCAAACCTGCAGTCCCAACTACTTGGGGGGCTGAGGCAGGAGGATCACTTGAGCCCAGAAAGTTGAGGCTGCAGTGAGCCAAGATTGGGCCACTGCACTCCAGCCTGGGTGACAAAGAGAGACTCTGAATAAAATAAAATAAAATAAAATAAAATAATATAAAATAAAATAAAATAAAATAAAAAAGTAAACATGCTGTTAAAGATCTTATTTGCCAATATCTATCATTCCACAATTTGTCAGGCTTTCAAAGCCTAGCTTGATGTGACATATAGTTCTCATTGTGGGGAGCATGTACTCTCCTCAACTGAGATGCAAGACAAATGATGAAGGTGGATTGACGTGAATCACTGTAGCTGTGAATAAGTGTCACAGGGCCTCGTGACCCTGCTGTGTCTGAGAACATTCTCTGCCTTTTTAAGGCTCCTGGGTCTGCATCCTTCTTAATGCTCCATGGTCTTGGAGCCCCAGTGGTCTGCCTACCCCATTCCAGGCAGTAGAGGCAGGTCTTCTTCCTTAGCCTCACCCTATCTTCCTGCTAACAAGGAAGCCTCATTTGTCATCTGAGCAATCATTAGCTCTGGTCCCCATATCTATTTTGGATTCCCAGACCTTATCTGTTAATTAACAAATATTTTTCCAGCACTTCTTAGGCCGTTAGGAGACAATGTCTGACCTGAGACAGAAAGACATGATTTCAACCCTGTGGAGCTACTTCAGGTTTGCAAGTGACAGAAATCAACTTTGTGAATAGTTACTAGAGTGTCTTAGTCTGTTTTGTGCTCCCATAACAGAATATCACAGACTGGGTAATTTATAATGAACAGAAATTTATTGGCTCACAATTCTGGAGGCTGGGAAGTGTAATATCAAGGTGCTGGCATCTGGTAAGGACCTTCCTGATGCATCATGACATGATGAAAGAGCAAAGAGAGGGCAAGAGAGAGCAAAAAGGAGCAATCTCGCTCCTGTAATAAGGAACTCATTCCCATGATAACCGCATTAGTGCATTCATGAGGGTGGAAACCCATGACCTAAACACCTCTTAAAGATCCCACCTCCCAATATGATCACAATGGCAATTAAATTTTAACATGAGTTTTGGAGGGGACAAATGTTCAAGCCACATAGCATGGCATGCTTTGTGGAATCTAGTGATGCTTTGGATGACTTTGCTTTGAGGAGGGCTTGAGTCAAGTCAGCCATAGGAATCTCAATCTAAGAATTCAAGGAAACTCCCTCTCTAGGATACTGCCAATGATCTACATAAACTAATCCTATTCCCACTCTATGAACATCAGTTCAAAAGTCCCAAACTCAGGATAAAGAATCGTCCTGTGTCCGCTTTACTCCAGTCAACTCTGGAGGGGGTAGAGGCTGGGATGGCACAGGTGGTACAAACATAGCTGGAGAATCAGCAGTTCCCAGAGAAGCAAGGATTACTGTGAGTTGGGCAGAAGCTCTAAAAGGTGTTCACTATAAAATCACAAAACCCAGCAGTGGAGTCAAACTTATAAAGAACTAACTTTAACTTAGGCTCATATATGCTCAATAGAGTAAAGCCTAGAGGTGGTGCATATGAGGTATGCCTTCATATAGGAGGTGACATCCCTACTGTTTGGTTGCAGGGAGCCGAGATTGCACCATTGCACTCCAGTTTGGGCAACAAGAGTGAAACTCCATCTCAAAAAAAAAAAAAAAAAAAAAAAAAGAAAGAAAAAGAAAAAAGAAATCCTTCTTGCTGGGCAAGGTGGCTCACACTTGTGATCCCAGCACTTTGGGAGGTGGAGGTGGGAGGATAACTTGAGTCCAGGAGTTCAAGACCAGCCTTGGCAACATAGCAAGACCCCAGTCTCTACAAAAAATGAAAAAATTAGCCTGGCATGATGGCATGCACCTGTAGTCCCAGCTACTCAGGAGGCTGAGGTGGGAGGATCCCTTGAGCTCAGGAGGTTGAGTCTGCAGTGAGCTATGATCACTCCACTGTACTCCATCCTGGGTGACAGAGGGAGACCCTGTCACAAAAAAAAAAAAAAAAAAGAGAAAAAAAGAAATCTTTCTTAACCTTTTTGTGCTTCAGAAAGTGTTCACTACAAAGAAATACCCATTCTCATGTCACTTAAATGACTCATGGTTGCCTCCCTTGTTTACTGTGGCAAGGTCAAACACAGTCCTTCTGAATTCCCATTCTTTGCCTCATAAATGATTACAGAACTGCTTGTCTCCATTGACCAGATGGAAAAAATGCTTATGAACCAAACTTGGGTTAAGCTTCTTTCCTTTCCCCAGGCCCCTTACTTTAACCCACTCTCAGCTTGTGCTAGCATACAACCCCTCCTGAGAATAGGTTGGTCTCAAGATAAAACATTCTCTGATCTAATATCTGATCAAGCCACCTCTTCATCCCACTTTCCATATTCGGTTGTTTCTAGCGTTGTTTACCTGCCTTTGGGGAGTGTTGGGGGTGGGGGAACCCTCTTTTTTCCTAACTATTGAAACATCTGAGGATTTTTTGGTCAGAGTTATCTCTCTATTGCAATAGTCTCCCTCTGCTATTGCACAGTTCCTTCTCTCCTACCTCTCCCATTTCTTGCAGTAATCCTTTCTTTTTTTTTTTTTTTTTTTTTGAGACAGAGTCTCGCTCTGCCGCCCAGGCTGGAGTGCAGTGGCTGGATCTCAGCTCACTGCAAGCTCCGCCTCCCGGGTTCACGCCATTCTCCTGCCTCAGCCTCCCGAGTAGCTGGGACTACAGGCGCCCGCCACCTCGCCCAGCTAGTTTTTTTGTTTTTAAAGTAGAGACGGGGTTTCACCGTGTCAGCCAGGATGGTCTCGATCTCCTGACCTCGTGATCCGCCCGTCTCGGCCTCCCAAAGTGCTGGGATTACAGGCTTGAGCCACCGCGCCCGGCCGCAGTAATCCTTTCTAATAAGTATCCTTATTAGTCTGGATTTGTTTTCTTATTTGCCAGAATCAAACAGACTTCAGATTATGTTCCTGGCCCAAAAGCCCTTTAACTTTCAGCAAGCCACCTAACTTTTCTTAGATTCTGTTCTTTCATATGTAACTTGGCGATACCTTTCAGGACTCTTGTGAGGATTAGAGACGTAAAACCCTGAACATATGGTGGCTAGTAAATTAACAGCAGTCATCGTTCTTGATTATGAGTCTAGAGTGGTATATCAAAGTTAACTTGTGAAAGGCCTTACAGGCCAGATAGAGAAACTTGTCATAATCACTGCTGTATCTTCAACACCTGTCCAGTGCTTCGCACGCGCATAGTATCTAACCAACAAGTATTGAGAGGGAATAACTTCATCTCACTTACAGTGAGGAGCTATGAAAATGATGGCTGGTTTAGAAAAGGCAAGTTGGTCACTGTCGACGTTCACCGGCCTTTTCCTACTAAAATTCTCATCTCCTGGCTCTCCACACCTGCCACCCTCATGGCCCCTGTGTTGCGTTTGATGTCGCCTCTCCTGGAGAATGGCCATGGTGATCATTCCTGTTATCCTCTGAAATCAAAAGAGAGAACGTGGGGCACTTTCTTAAAAGCCCGAAGGGAATGTAGACGTTCCGACACCTGGTGAGGGAGACACTCTCCATCGCCTCCCCCTGATGCCCCGCCCTCCCCACGGCTCAAGTTCCTCCCACTTAGCCTGGTGCTAGGGGCGCATTTCTCTGGCTTGCCTCTGGTCCTCTGCGCACGCGCGCCGCTTCCTGGTGGCAGGCGCGGGCAGGGCCGCGTTGCGTCATCGGGGCGCGCGCCTCAGAGAAAGCTGTGGTTGCCGGAAGTTGAGCGGCGGTAAGTGAGCAGCGGCGAGCGAGGGTGTAGTGGGGTCTTGCTGGGCCGGTTTTGGAAGCCTGGAGTCAAGGGGCGAGCTCTCCAGGGAGGGCGAGGGTCACAGCAGGTCTCAGGGTCTTCCTCTGCCAGCTTCTGGGTGGTCCTTCCTCCTCCAGGGACTCACTGATTACGGCTGGCGCCCTTCGTCTGTAGCCGCGTCCCCTCAGACTGGTTCAGTCCGGGGTCTTCTGACTAGGAAGCTCGTGCTAATTTCCTAAGTCAGCCCCTCCTGTCTTCTTGGTAGGCAATGCTCAGAATCTTCAGTGTTGGACCACGGGAGATAGGACATTTGGATTCCTAGCCTGGCTGTGTCTGGCTTTGCTGTCTCTGGCACGTTCCTTCCTCTTTTAAGCTGCTTTTTCCTCATCTGTAAAATGGGAATGATACTCCGTCATTTGTTAAGTGAGGAGGTTAAATAAGTTTACTTTCTGAGAAAGAAGATTCTCGATTCCTTGGTTACGGGGTTAAAAAATAATGCACAATAAGAATCCGGTAAGGTAAATGCAGGTGTTAGAACATTTGTCAGAAATAGAGTCAAACTTTTAATTTTACCGAAATGAATTTTATAAGTACAGTACTAACGTGCATGATGTTGGAGAAGTAAAAGCCAAACTGTGTGTGTGTGCACGTGCGTGCAATTTCCTGATTTTTAAACACTGGCGACTGATGCCATTTTTAAAAAATTGACAAGTAATTCTGTTTTTTAAAAACATTGGCAACTCAATTTTTACAAAACGCTGTTCAGCTGTAACCAGTCATATCTGTGGCTGCCAGTTTGGGACCTGTGGATCCCAGGCTCCCTTTTTCATTGTCTACTTAGATTTTTTTCTCTGACACCTCTGCCCACTGGCCAGGTATCTTCAGTGACAGAAAGCTTTCTACTTCTGGTTGCTCCTGTTTGGTCCTTCCCCAGTTCTGAGTCTTAGGTTGAGCTGAAAGCAGCTACTCAGTAGTCTTAGCTCACTGTTCCTCCTTTAGGCTCTTGGAATCATCCCTGCATTTAATTGCCCTATACATCATTGAAAGCTGCTAGTTTGTCGTCTTCCTCTCACTTTTTCTTTTCTAGGCTAAGCATATTTAACGTATTTGCTGATAGTAAACTTAACGACGACAGCAAATTTTGTCGTGTTTTGTTATATCCCCAGCATACAGAGCAATGCCTAGCATTTTATATATGCTCAATACATATTTGTTGGATGAATGAATGAAACACGTATTTGCCTGTTATTGCCTGGCATTATTGTGGGCACTGGTGATCTATCAGTAAAATAAGATGAAAAAGAACCCTGTTTCATGGCACCTTCTAATAATAGTGGTGGTGCCAGCGGTGGCGGCATTGTCAATGAGGGTTGGTAGGTGTTTCAGATTCTGAAACGTACTACAAAAAGAAACAGGGTCATGGGATGGAGAGTAATTGGGGGAAGCATAAAAGCTAGCTGGTCAGGGATAGCTTCCCTGAGGAAATGACCTAACACTTGAATAAAAAAAAGGCCAGTCTTGGAATGGCTCATGTTGCTGAACTGCTCTCCCATCCCCCAACGCTGCTCCAGTCTTGTTAAGCTGCTTGCAGGTGTGTCTCACCTATAGCCCTTTGCTCCTGCTGCTTAGAACATCTCCCCTTCCCCTTCCGTTTATCTTGGCCAGCTCCTTCCTGCCCTCATGTGACATGATTTTGAAATCCTTTAAGAGCTGAGTACTGGACTTTCCATTATTCAACCATAGGTTCCCTTTTCTGTTCCCAGCCAGCATCTCATTATAGAGAATAAACATTTATTGAGCTTCAGCTGTGTGTCTGGCACTGCACTGCAAGCTGGGAATACAAAAATGAGTAAGATACACATCCCTGTCCCCAAAGAGTTTACCTTTTTTTAAGTCAAGGAGATAGCAACAGTATGGTATGGAGCTATTACGGAGGTTTGGTAGAGGATAACTTAGGGTACTCATAAGTCAGGCTGACTCATCAAAAAAGGTTTCAGTGAGGAAGTGCTGCTTTAGCCAAGACCTAAAGGATGAACAAGATTTTACAGTTGAAGAGTGGTTCGAAGTGATATGAGCAAAGGGCTAGAGGTGAGAATGCATGGCCTGCTTGTGGTTCACTGGAGTGGCAGTGTGGAGGTGTAGGATGAGAGGTGACTGGAAAGGTAAGCACTGGCCACATCGTGAAGGACCCTGTGGACAGTAGCATGTTAAGAGCACATAGACTTTGGGATCCAAGATAGCTGCGTGCCAGTATTCGCATTGCCACTGAACTAGTTTTGTGACCCTGGGCAAGTCACTTCCTTTCTAAGCTTCAGTTTCCTCATCTCTATGAAGGGGAAATAAAAACTGAATGAGGTGATATATTACTCACTTGGCACTGGTAGATGATAAATAATAAACAGTAGTCATTAATATTGCCAGGCCTAGAAGTTTGGACTCTAAAATGTGGGGGCGGGGGTGGAGAGCAGGACACTGAAGATTTTAAAACAGGTGGGACATCCTCTCGTGTTTTAAATTACCCAGGCAGCAATGTGGTGGTTACACTGGACAGAAGAAGACAAGCAGGGGACCAGTTGGGTACAGTTGCAGTGATCCAGATATCAGGATGAAGATCTGGATGAAGGCAGTGACAGTGGAGATGGAGAGAGGTGGGAGGAGTTGAGAGATTAAGGAGGTGGAATTTGCTGGACTTTGGTAACTGATGGGATGAAACAGAGGAAGGAGACAAGAATCAGTATCCTGGTGGCGGGAGGGCAGAAATGAATTTGCTGTGTGGAATTAAGCAGTAACAAAATTCTTTGACTAGTGTCTCTGATTGATTAGCCCTGACCTCTTGATTTTATTTGGAAGTCAGTTTGCCTCTGTCGTCCACTTCTACCCATGGAAATGAAGTTCACCAATGTCTTCCTCTCCTTTTTTTTTTTTTGAGATGGAGTCTCCCTCTGTTGCCCAGGCTGGAGTGCAGTGGCGCGATCTGGGCTCACTGCAAGCTCCGCCTCCCAGGTTCACACCATTCTCCTGCCTCAGCCCCCCGAGTAGCTGGGACTACCTGTCGCCATGCCTGGCTAACTTTTTGTATTTTTTTAGTAGAGACGGGGTTTCACTGTTAGCCAGGTGGTCTCGATCTCCTGACCTCGTGATCCGCCCGCCTTGGCCTCCCAAAGTGTTGGGATTACAGGCATGAGCCACCGCTTCTTCTCCTCTTTCTGTCTCCTGATCTCCCCACCCTTCTCCAGTGCGATTAAGGCCTGATTGTATAATCAAGGGAGAATAAATACTGGAGGTGCTGCTCTGTTAATTGGTAATCAATATGTATTTCCATGATCTTGGCAGACTAAGGAACAGCCTATTCACTCTGTCTCAGACCAGCTTCAGAATGATCACTTTTGGGATTTCCTCACACCTTCATCCCAGTTACCATCCTTGAACTTGCTCCGGTTTGTCAGCCTCTGTTTGAGTGTGTGGTACAGAAAGGGAGTTCTCTTTCCTTGAGGACTCTAACCATGCAGAGCAAGACTGCACTTTTCTTGTGGTAACCTAAAGCCCTGCCAGCTCCATAGTAGACACATTGTGCTTTTGACACTATTACACTAGTGTGCCACCAAATAGGCCCTCAGCATGGCTCAGCCCTCCCCATATCCTCAGGCAGGTCACGTGCCTGTTTCCCTTTATGTCTTCCACATATTCACTCCTCTTCCACATATTCATTCCTCTCCTCAACCTCCTACCTTGACTTTTGCTCCACTAAGTTGCAGCCATCAATTAAGGCGTCTCAACTTCCCATTCTATCCTTTGCCAGCTGATCTTTAGCTGACCCTATCCTTTTGCCTTTAATTCTGTGAAAGAAATGGTGTTTTAAGACTAAGTCCTCTATTTGTGCTTGAGATCCTATCTCCTCCTTTGCCTCAAGGACTGGGTTCCATCATTTGTTCATTTTCTTTCCTGTTTCATCAACCCTTCTCATTT
This sequence comes from Mandrillus leucophaeus, assembly GCF_000951045.1. Taxonomy (NCBI): domain Eukaryota; kingdom Metazoa; phylum Chordata; class Mammalia; order Primates; family Cercopithecidae; genus Mandrillus; species Mandrillus leucophaeus. Next base: position 849,597 of record NW_012104721.1, on the reverse strand, counting down.
AAATATTCTCTGTTTACTCTCGTTTTGGAAAAAACAAAAACCCTCCGATTAACCTATGCTGCACCCTGTCACGCCTCTTTTACCCAGCCACCTTTCTTGGAAGAGTTATCTAGAGTTGCTACCTCTACTTCCCTAAGTCATGGCTACAGTCTTGCTCTCGTCCCACCACTCCCCAAAGTCATCAGACCTCAACGTAGCCAGAATACCTGACCACTTTTCCTTCCTTATTTTTCTTGGCACATCTGACATTGCTGACCTTGCCCCTCACTTATGAAAACCCAGTCCTACTTTGTATTATCTCTCTGGCCATTTGTCCCTCAGTTTCCATTGTGGGCTCTTTTCTTCCCCTTTGTCCCTTACATGCCATTTTTTGCCAAGACTCTGCCCTCTACTATGTTCTTCTCAACCCCAGCTTCAAACTTGTTTATATGCTCATGACCCCTGTTCTGTATCATGAGCCCAGATCTCTCCTGAGTGCTACCCTCAAACTCAAGTCTAAAACTAAGCTCCTCATCTTCCCTTTGAACCTGCTGTTCTTTCTCTGTTCTTAAATCTTGCCAATTCCCCTCCTTCCATTTAGTCATCCAAAACAGAACCCTGAGAGTCATCTCAGACTCTTCCTCTGGTACTATCCCTCCTTTCCATCTTCCAAGCCCAGGCATTCATCAGAGTTCTATAGATTTGACTTTGTTGCTATCTCCTGACACACATCGCCTCCATTTCCTCCCTTGCTCCCTCAGTTCAGGCCCCCCTCCCTTCCCACCTGTCTTTCTGCACAGCCTCCCAGCTGGTTGCCCTGCCTCAGGAGTCCAGTCCTCACTGCTATGGATTGCCTTTACAATCCAGATTGAGATCTATGCAGAAATACAAATGCATAGCTTTTCACATAAGGCTTTTCATGATATGGCCTTTGCCTGCTTTTATGGCATGGTCCATCTACTCTGCCCCATGTGCCTCTGCTTGCTGCCATATAGAACTCTATTGGGGGAACCTGCCCCCAATATTTCACCGTAGGTTCTTTCTATTTTCTGTAAGTGTCAGCCGGCTGAGAAATAGAAAGAGTACAAAGAGAGGAATTTTACAGCTGGGCCTCCGGGGGTGACATCACATATCGGTAGGACTGTGATGCCCACCTGAGCTGCAAAACCAGCAGGTTTTTATTAAGGACTTCAAAAGGGGAAGGGCTATACGAATAGGGAGTAGGTCACAAAGATCACATGCTTCAGAGGGCAAAAAGGAGAACAAAGATCACATGCTTCTGAGGAAACAGGTCAAGGACAAAATCAGAAACTCCTGATAAGGGTCTTTGTTCAGCGGTGCACATATTATCTTGATAAACATCTTAAACAACAGAAAGCAGGGTTCGAGAGCAGAGAACCAGTCTGACTTCAAATTTACCAGGGTAGGGTTTCCCAATCCTAGTAAGCCTGAGGGTACTGCAGGAGACCAGGGCGTATTTCAGTCCTTATCTCAACCTCATGAGACAGACACTTCCAGAGTCGCCATTTATAGACCTCCCTCCAGGAATGCTTTCCTTTCCCAGGGCCTTAATTATTAATATTTCTTGCTAGGAAAAGAACTTAGTAATATCTTCCCTACTTGCATGTCCATTTATAGGCTCTCTGCAAGAGGAAAAATATGGCTGTATTCTGCCTGACCCTGCAGGCAGTGAGACCTTATGGTTGTCTTCCCTTGTTCCATGAAAATCACTCTTATTCTGTTCTTTTTCAAGGTGCACTGATTTCATATTGTTTAAACACACATGTTTTACAATAAGTTTGTACAGTTAACACAATAGTGGTCCTGAGGTGATGTACATTCTCAGTTTATGAAGGTAACAGGATTAAGAGATTAAAGTAAATACAGGCATAAGAAATTATAAAAGTATTAATTTTTGGAACTGATAAATGTCCATATTAAAATGAAATCTTCACAATTTATGTTCAGAGATTGAAGTAAAGGCAGGTGTAAGAAATTATAAAAGTATTATTTGGGAACTGATATATGCCCATATTAAAATGAAATCTTCACAATTTATGTTCCTCTGCCACTGCTCCAGCTGGTCCCTCGGTTCGGGGTCCCTGACTTCCTGCAACAGAACTCATTTGTGTTTTCTCAAACATACCATCCTGGTTCATTCATTTATTGTTTCAGTCATCAACAAGTATTTATTGGGCACCTGTGAGGTGCTAAGACTGGTGTTAGAAAAACAACGATGAATAGGGGAAAATCAGAAGCTGACACGGTTCCTTTCTCATAGAATTTTCATTTATTCATTGTTTCAGTCATCAGGTATTTATTGGGCACCTATGAGGTGCTAAGTCAGGTGCTAGAAAAACATTGATGAATGTGGGAAAATGGGAAGCTGACATTTTTCCTTTCTCATAGAATTTTTATTCTACCGAGGAGGATAACTGCGTACGTGCTATGAAGGTGAGGTAGTTGGTGCTTTTTGAGGACTAGAATACAGGAGGATCAACCTAATCAGAAGCTGAGGGAGTCAGGGAAGGCTTCCCTCAGAAGTGATGATTGAGCTGTGATTTGAAAAGTGAGCAAAGAAAATCACTAGATGATGGATATGTGGAGGTGGCCAAGAAAATTCTAAGCTTATGCAGAGGCCATGGGGTGTTTCTGTAGTTGATGTGGAGCTGAGTCAGCTTCCTTCCTTTGCCTGGAGAGTCCCCAGTTCCTGCCTCTAGCCTCCTAATCCAGGGGTCCTTGCGTGGGGCTAGTGCTGCCATCTAACCGCCCCCCCCGCCCCTTTCCCAACCATCAACAGCGAGTTTGGAAGTTTGTGGAGCTGTTTTATTTTGCTTTGTTTTGTGACATTGACCAGAGGGCATTACTGCATTTATTGAGAGAGAGCCAGAGATGCTCAACATTCTGCAATGTGCAGGAATAGCTCTAAACAAAAAAGAATTGTCCCATCCAACATGCCAATAGGGCCCCTGTTGAGAATCTACTTGGATGTTCTTAACACCTTGGCTTAAGGGTTTCTATAGGACATTCTTAAAACCTTGGCTTGGCCAGGTGTGGTGGCTCCCACTGGTAATCCCAGCACTTTGGGAGGCTGAAGTGGCCAGATCACAAGGTCAGGAGTTCGAGACCAGCTTGACCAACATAGTGAAACCCTGTCTCTACTAAAAATACGAAAATTAGCCAGGCATGTTGGTGGGTGCCTGTAATCCCAGCTCCTCAGGAGGCTGAGGCAGGAGAAACGCTTGAACCCAGGAGGCGGAGGTTGCAGTGAGCCGAAATTGCGCCACCGCACTCCAGCCTGGGTGACAGAGCAAGACTGTGTCTCAAGACTCCATCTCAAAAACAAACAAACAAACAAACAAACAAACACACCTTAGCTTAAGGGTTTCTATAGGAAACACTGTTGCCTCATCAGTCTAATTTAGATGTCCTTCCTCCTGTAACATTTTATACCAACACCAGGCTACACTGTATTTGTTTTACCTCCAAATTGCTATACTCTGATTCCTCTTCTGTTTTGCCGTCTGTTTTGGCTTCAAAATTGTTAGCTCTTTAAAGGTGGGGACCGTAGTTTTTTTGGCCATTGAACCCTGAAATGTAGCACAGGGACAAGTATATAACGTAACTGTTTATTGAAGAAATAACTATAATGGAAACCCCAATTTCTTTTCTTTTCTTTTGAGACAGAGTCTTGCTCTATCACCCAGGCTGGAGTGCAGTAGTGCGATCTCAGCTCACTGCAACCTCCGCCTCCCGGGTTCAAGCAATTCTCAACCTTCAGCCTTCCAAGTAGCTGGGATTATAGGCACCTGCCACCATGCCTGGCCCTTTTTTGTGTTTTTAGTAGAGACAGTGTTTCGCCATGTTGGCCAGGCATGTTATTGGTAAACAATATGATGTTAGTCCTGCTTTTTGAGTGCCTCCTATGGGCCAGATGTATGCATTTTCTAGTTGAATCCTCACAATAATTCTGCACAGTAAGTGGTATCCCTGTCTAACAGAAGAGGAAACAGACTCGGAGAAGTTGAATGACGTGTCCAAGGTGGTGTGGCTAGAAAGTAGCAGAGACAGAATGTGAACTCAGGTCTCTCTGGCTTATGAACCTATGCTCTTTCCGGTCTAGTAGACCATCTGCCTTGTCCAATTGTTTTCTTGAACTTAGATTTAAAGCCCTAGATTTACCGCTATAAAATTTCAAATCTTGTTAAAATAGGCCTGCCATTCCAGATGGTCGGAATCTTTTTTTATCCTGAATTTTAGTCACTTGTATTGCTTGTTTCTTCTTGTGTCATGATGTGTATGAAACTGATAAGCAAATCTATATCATTATCCAAGCTATTGATAAAATATGGCAATAAGAATATTGACTATATTTATTTATTTGCCTATTCCCCCTGCTTTTAGCCCCAGCATAGGGTTCAGTGCACATGAAATACTTAGTAAATGTTGATAAATATTCGTTCATGTGAATAAATAAAATAAATTGGACAGGCCCAGAGACCAAGCCAAAGACCTGCTGCTATTAGCTCCTTTCTAATTAACATTAATTAATTCAGTAACCAAGATCCTTTGAATAAGATTGCTTTACCAGTTCTTAATCCCTCTAATTATGTCAGGATTCAATTCCTGTATCTTCATCTTGTCTACCGTGATTTCTAGAGCAACCTTGTGAGAGACATTTCTGAGACCTGTGTGTCCTGTGTCTATGATTCTTCCCTGATCAAGGTAGGAATGCAGTTACTCTGTCATGACTTTTTCTTAGAGAAACCATATTGGCCTCTTGTGATGACTTAGGGCTGCCTCATACAGTTATGTAGGCTGTGCACTGCACAAGAGGCCACATCAAAGGGCGTTCCATTTATATCGTAGGTATTGTGGGTGCACTTTTGTAATGACAGTGGCAGAGAAGGCTACTATGTCTTGAGCTAACCTAATCAGTATATTACAACATTTCTCTAAAGGAAGTAAAATCTTGAAACGGGTGTAATTTTCTGATTGTACAAAGGTGCTAAGTGGACTAGAGTGGCCCATATGGGCCTATTCTGGGAGCAAAACTTCCATCCAGTGGTCTTTAGAACCCATCTTTATTCTTATCTTTGAAAAATCAGGCTGGCACGGTGGCTCACACCTGTAATCCCAGTACTTTGGGAGGCTGAGGCAGGTGGATCGCCTGAGGTCAGGAATTTGAAACCAGCCTGGCCAATATAGTGAAACCCTATCTCTACTAAAAATATAAAAAATTAGTTGGGTGTAGTGACGGGCGCCTGTAATCCCAGCTACTCGGGAGGCTGAGGCAGGAGAATCGCTTGAACGTGGGAGGTGGAGGTTGCAGTGAGCTGAGATGCCATTGCACTCCAACCTGGGCAACAAGAGTGAAACTCTGTCTCGAAAAAAAAAAAAAAAAAAGAAAGAAAAGAAAAAAAGAAAAATCAAACATTTTGAAAATCTGAAATCAGGCCTTTGTTCGAGCCAGTTTTTCAGTACCTCTCCCATTTCTTAGGATTCTTTAAAGATCACCAGAAATGAAAACCACAGAGATGTTGTTTTTTAGAAGCAAGCCTTCATAACTCAGCCAGCTTTTAGGAAACCATCTTAGATTTTAGTTGTTGGTTGGCATAAGGCTCCACAGTGATTCAGACGAATCCAGGTGACTGTCTCTCAGATGAACAGAGGAATGGGCAACACTGTTGATCAGTGGAGGTAACAAAAGGACTCAGAAGGAGACACACTGCCCTCCATCTTCCTGGCAGTATTACTTCCTCTCTCCTCTTTCCCACATTTGCTCAGCTGTCACTATCCCTCCCATGTAGGCTTCTCAAACCCCATAATGCTGGTATCCAGTGCATCCATTCTCAAAAACTCAGGCTGATGGACACCAGATTGCATGTGAAGGTGAAGGATATTATAGCAGAAGGAAACCAAAATAAAAGAAAAACAGCTCCTGGAAGTAACCAATGAGAAGGACAGATAGAGTTTGAAGACTGTGGATGTGACTGCTTGTTCCCTGGTTGACCCACTGAAGAAGAAATCCCGTTGATTCAGAGGTGGCTCAGAGGTGAGGAGGACAACTCACCCATCATAGCAATTTTCCTAACTGCCAGTGTGATCACCTGTTACCACAGAAATCACCTGAAAGCACAGTCACAGACCCATTTGTCTGGCTTGATGACTTGATGTCTTGTGGAGATGTTAGTTTGGCTCAGGGACATCTTGACTCTAATGCAACTTTTAAAAGGAAGTGAGGTTTCCATACCCAGCTGGTTTCCCTGTAGGAGTCCTGAGTTCTCATCTTCCGGTAGAGCCTACTCTTTCTTCTAAGTTTAGAACTTTTTTCCTTCTTTTGGAAGAGAAGGCTTTAAACCTCCCTCTTTAACAGCCTTGCAGATTGTTTCCGAAACTCATGAGGTTGCAGAAGCATCATTTGTCTGTAAAATGTACATTGGCTCCATATGCCAAAGCAGCCCCCTCCCCACTCCTGGTGATTTCCACCTCCTTTTTACACATCAGCAGCTAAGAACATATGCTGTTTGTCAGCGGGACTTGGTCATGTGGTTTGGTGCTTATTTTAATGACTGCCAGAGCTTGCAGCCCCGCAGCTGGGAAAATGAGAATAGAAGCCTGCTCTATGTGTTCCATTTTGGCCCAGAGAAGGCACTTCAGGGCCAAATTGCAGTTATTCTGGCACTTCTGCTAAGTGAATGGCCCCACATGGGCTCAGAGAAATCGGACACTGAGTGCTCGCTGCCCTTTAGAACTTGTTCTTTTGGACTTCTTGATGACCTGTAGTGGGAGACTGACCATTTCCTTTTAATTAAGCCTCTGTTGTGATTGCAGCGCTCTTTTGAGGGAGGTAGGCTTTAAATGAGGTGTGTTTTAGGCAGAGGAAATTTTCATAGTGAGCATGGGGAATAGGAACCACATTAGTCAGGCATTGTTGGCTAATATGGGGCAGCGACAAGAAAAACTACCAGCAGCTACCGTTTATTGACTGCTTGCTGTATGCCAGGCACTGTAATAAGCACGTCACAAACATTTAGCCCTCCCAGCAAGTTCTGGAGTAGGTATACCTGTCTTTATCTTACACCTGAGTAAATCCAGGTGCAGGGGGGTGAAGGAACCCGCCCTAACCTGCCTTAGGCTTCTCAGCCAATGGGAGGTGGAGGTGGAATCCACACTCGGGTTTATCTGACTGAAGGACCGGATACCTGACTGCATTACATTACCTCTGCTTTTAGCATCCTTTCCCTGAACCATTAAAAACTCCCCTGCTCATGGTGGACACGGTGGCTCACTCCTATAATCCTAGCACTTTGGGAGGCCAAAGCAGGTGGATCACCTGGGGTCAGGAGTTCGAGACCAGCCTGGCCAACATAATGAAACCCTACTAAAAATACAAAAATTAGCTGGGCATGGTGGTGCATGACGGAGGTTGCAGTGAGCTGAGATCACGCCATTGCACTCCAGCCTGGACGACAGAGCGAGACTCCGTCTCAAAAACAAACAAACAGAAAAAAACTCCCTTGCTCTCCTAAAGCAAACAGACAAAAAACTAAAACACACACTGAAAAATTAGAGTGTGATAATTTTTAACATTGTCAGACTGGTTTATGGAAACTAGTGGCCTATGTGTCTAGTTTCCCCTAAAGACAAGTTCTTTTTGTTTTTGTTTTGTTTGTTTGTGTGTTTGTTTTAGATGGATCCTCGCTCTGTTGCCCAGACTGGAGTGCAGTGGTGCGATCTCTGCTCGCTGCAAGCTCCGCGTCCCGGGTTCACACCATTCTCCTGCCTCAACCTCCCGAATAGCGGGAACTACAGGCGCCCGCCACCACGCCCGGCTAATTTTTTGTATTTTTAGTAGAGACGGGGTTTCAC
>NW_012104721.1:836555-840691 GCF_000951045.1 Mandrillus leucophaeus | reverse complement strand
CCAGGCTGGTCTTGAACTCCTGGGCTCAAGCAATCCTCCTGCTTCAGCCTCCCAAAGTGCGGGGATTACAGGTGTGAGCCGCTGCACCTGGCCCTATTTTACTTCTTTATTCATGGATAACACACTTAAAGTGCACTGATTGCAAATGTTTAGCCTGTGGCTTTTTACATAGGTATATGCCTTGTAACCACCACCCAGCTCAAGATATAGAATATTTCCATCTCCCCAGGAGCCTTCCTCATGGCCTTCTCCGTCAGTAGCCCCACCTCACCCTGTAATCACCATTCTAACTTCTGTCAGGTTGGTTGGTTTTGCCTGTTGAACAAAGTATAAAGCTGTGTGTGTCTGGGTGATAAAATTGTTCTTACTATTTTATTTTGGAACAGTTTCAAACTTACAGAAATACTCTAAGAATAAGACAGAGACCTTCCATTTATCCATCTCCCAGAGATTCCCATTCAGTTTTAGTCCCAATAATGCGCTTTTATAGTGGAGCATCATTCCAGGATCACACGTGGCCCCCAGCTGTCACGTCTTTGTGGTGTCTTTCAATCTGGGGCAACTCCTTGTCTTCCTTTGACTTTTAAGACCTTGTCACTTTTGAAGACTATAATCCTGGTCATTTTGTAGAATGTTTTTCAGCTTGGGTTTATCTGATGTTTCCTCCCATGAGATCCAGGTTGTGTATTTTCATCCGAACACTACAGATGCTGTGTTCTTTCCATGGCATTCTATCAGATAGCACACAGTGTCTGTTTGTCACGTTGCTGCTGATGTTAACTTTAATCTCTTCATTAAAATGCTATCTTAATGACCAGATATTGTCACTAGTAGCTACTGGAACTCTTTCAGAAAGAAACATTTATTCTTGACTACTTTCATATGCAGTTGAGTAAGGTTTTATTTGCACTGATTTGTGTATGCATGTTTCCTGCCCGCCAAAGTCTTTTTCCTGAAAAAACAATAGTAGGTTTAGAGACCTAAGTTATATGGCATATCGTCATATGTTCTTCATTCCTTACTCCATATTCTGTGGTAATTAGCTTCTGGGGTTTGTTCTCATAGTCATAGAAGTTTGGATTATTTCTTTCTTTTGTTTCTTTTGGGGAGGATATCTATAGAAAGTTCCTTGTTGTTTTGTGTGTTTTTTTTTTCTTTTCTGAGACAGGGTCTGGCTCTGTCACCTAGGCTGGAGTGCAGTGGTGCTGTCTTGGCTTACTGCAGCCTTAATCTCCCGGGCTTAAGCGATCCTCTGCCTGAGTCTCCCAAGTAGCTGGGAACACAGGCACATGCCACCACCATTACCAGCTAACTTTTAAATTTTTTTTCGTAGAGAAGGAATGTTGCCCATGTTGTTCTCAAACTCCTGAGCTCAAGCTGTCCTCCTGCCTTAGACCCTCAAAGTGCTGGGATTGTAGGTGTGAGCCACCACACCCAACCTTTTATTATTATTATTATTTTTATTTGTAAATTAATTTTTTCTAGAGATGGTGTCCTGCTATGTTGCCCAGGCTGGTCATGAACTCCTGTCCCCAAGCAGTCCTCCTGCCTCAGCCTCCCAAAGTGCTGGAATGCAGGTGTGAGCCACTGTGTCTGGCTGATAAAAGGTTTCTAAAATTCATCCTAGTAATGTTTGAGAGCCACTCTGCAAGGAACTAGGGACATTGAAAGGAATATGACCCAGGATCTATATTTGTAGAATTTACAATCAAGTTTGGTGGAGGCAAACAGGTAAGCAAAGAGTTGAAAAACAATACCAATTGTCTAGGTGGCTTAGAGCCAGGAGTGATTAAGTATAGCTGCCAGGGGAGGAGTATGAGGGGAGTGAAGACAGGCAAGGCACCTCTGAGAAGGCTTTCCCGAGCAGGTCACCTCTGAGCTGGCTTTTCAAAATGCCAGGCAGTCACAGAAGCAAGGTGAGGGAGAACAGGGAACACTTTTCAGACATAGGGGCTGTCGGTTCTAGGCCATGGGGGCCTGAGAGCCACTGTTAAGGAGCATCAAGTCACAGGTGAGGAGTGATAGGGCTGCGGGGTAGGACTAGAAAAGTCAGAAGGCAACAACAGGGGTCTGGGAGAAAGCATAAGGAAACCATCAGAGGTGTAGTCATATGCCTGCTTAGGATGTAGAATGCTGCTGATGCAGTCTTTCCGGAACGTTATGAGCCTCAATAAATATCAAATGAGCTTCGTCTTGGCTTAATGATGCTGAGAGATGTGTGAATGTTTTGAGTAGACTATATTTACCAGTTCATAAAGAAGTATTTGCAGCGTTACAAGGTGCCTATTGCAGAACAGCAGATGTGGCCTTAGAATCGGGCCTTCGCCCTCAACAGCCCTCACTGATCTTTACTGCCCTTTAAAAGGATTATGCCAAAGATGTCAGTCTCCCTCAAAACAAAATACGTTATTGGCACCTTCAAAGAATCAAAGGATAATAGGTTTGGAAGATCATTTAGTCCAGAGGTCAGCAAACTACAGCCTGTGGGTCAGATCCTGCCTGAGGCCTTTTTTTGTGTAGTCCAGGAACTAAGAATGTTTTTTGCATTTTTTTAAGGGTTGTAAAAAAATAAAATACACAACAGACTGTTTGAGGCCTGCAGTGCCTTAAAATATTTACTATCTGGCCCTCTTCAGGAAAAGCTTGCTAAACCCGGGTCTTGTTTGACTGCCTAATACAGTAATGCTTTGTGCAGTATTACATGGCAAGTAATCATCCAATATATGCTTGAACACTTCTACTAATGGAGAGCTCATTGTCTCTCTGATCTATTTCCTGTTTGGACAATTCAAGCTATTAGTAAGTTTTAAACGCTGCTGAAATTTATCTTACTATATAGCATCCATCCATTGGCCCTTTGTGGGAAAAGAGAGCTATTATTTCATTTCAACCTTTACTGAGCTCTTAATATGATCTAGGCACTGTGCTCAGTCCTGAAGAAAGATGAGTAAGACATGGTTCTTGTTTCAGGAATCTTCCAGCTATGATTTCTTGGAACCAAAGCAGTCGAACTGCTAGTCTTTTTCTCTCTCTCTTTGTCTTCTTCTTGCCATTGGGTTAGGACTTTTTTCTTTAATTATTTTAGTTATTTCTATATTGTTATTTTATATACATAATACAAACTTTAAGAGGCAAAAAAGGTCCTGCAGTGAAAATAAGTCTCCCTACACTCCTCTCTCCTGACCCTCTAGCAGCCTTCTTCGGAGGCAAACACCACTGAACGTTTCCTGTGGGGATTTGATCTTAAAAAACAAAAGATTTAGGTCCATTTGGACAGAAACTTTTGATAAGTACTCATTCAGTGACATTTTTTGAGCTCCTACTCATGCTGAGTGTGACTCAGTTTTATTTTCATTAAAGTCTGAAATTTGCACCAAGTTTGGGTGGCAGACACAGCCCCAGGGGGGTTGTATTGGTTAACCACACACCCTGCTATTTCAGTTTAATCTTGACTGAACTTCTTGGCCACTGCAGGCTTTCTTACACTGCTAGAGTTCTTGTTCATTACAGTGTTGAATCCCTATCAAAACCTTTCCTGTTTAATTGGCAGTGACACAATCCCATCTTGGGTAACTCCTGGGTTTCACATCCTGAAATAGTTTGAAATAAAATTGAAACACACTTACATTGATGCCTATGTTAATTTCTTTCCTTGACTGTGTCTGAATATAATGTTGAAGTGTGATAGAAACAATCCTTTGTCTTTCTAAGCTAAGCAGAGGCCGAAGTTTCACTTGCACTGTCCAGGGTTATACAGGCAAGCCTTACATTTTCAGGAAGTAAGTAATGTTTGGATTTAGATTAGTGACACATGAATAACTACCTAGGACTCACTTCCCCCCAAATTCCCCTCCGACCATTACTTCTTAAATCTTCCCTTCCAGCTTAAGGACTATAGTGATGTGACATAGATGTATATGTTCCTAAGTGATACCTTTACCATAGATTGTCCTATTTAGGTATTTCCAGAAGATTCCTCATCATGCTGCTGTGCAACTTAAGACTTTTCTGTTTTCAGCCTGTCATGGAACAGTTTCAGCAGCTGAACATCAACTATATCCTCTTGTGCAATAGGCCCTTGGGTTCTGTTCACAATTTCCCTAGGCCAAATAAGTCAGAAATATTTAAATGATGTG
>NW_012104721.1:833398-836505 GCF_000951045.1 Mandrillus leucophaeus | reverse complement strand
TGAGCTCCTACTCATGCTGAGTGTGACTCAGTTTTATTTTCATTAAAGTCTGAAATTTGCACCAAGTTTGGGTGGCAGACACAGCCCCAGGGGGGTTGTATTGGTTAACCACACACCCTGCTATTTCAGTTTAATCTTGACTGAACTTCTTGGCCACTGCAGGCTTTCTTACACTGCTAGAGTTCTTGTTCATTACAGTGTTGAATCCCTATCAAAACCTTTCCTGTTTAATTGGCAGTGACACAATCCCATCTTGTGTAACTCCTGGGTTTCACATCCTGAAATAGTTTGAAATAAAATTGAAACACACTTACATTGATGCCTATGTTAATTTCTTTCCTTGACTGTGTCTGAATATAATGTTGAAGTGTGATAGAAACAATCCTTTGTCTTTCTAAGCTAAGCAGAGGCCGAAGTTTCACTTGCACTGTCCAGGGTTATACAGGCAAGCCTTACATTTTCAGGAAGTAAGTAATGTTTGGATTTAGATTAGTGACACATGAATAACTACCTAGGACTCACTTCCCCCCAAATTCCCCTCCGACCATTACTTCTTAAATCTTCCCTTCCAGCTTAAGGACTATAGTGATGTGACATAGATGTATATGTTCCTAAGTGATACCTTTACCATAGATTGTCCTATTTAGGTATTTCCAGAAGATTCCTCATCATGCTGCTGTGCAACTTAAGACTTTTCTGTTTTCAGCCTGTCATGGAACAGTTTCAGCAGCTGAACATCAACTATATCCTCTTGTGCAATAGGCCCTTGGGTTCTGTTCACAATTTCCCTAGGCCAAATAAGTCAGAAATATTTAAATGATGTGTCTCTTATGCAAATTACTTTTGTGCAATCATGGCTCACTGCAGCCTCAACCTCCTGGTGGGCTCAAGCTATCTTCCTACCTCAGCTTCCCGAGTAGTTGGGACTACAGGTGTGCCCTGCAATACCGGGCAAATTTTAAAATTTTTTTGTAGAAATGCAGCCTCACCATGTTGCCCAGGCTGGTCTCAAACTCCTGGGCTCAAGTGATCCTCCTGCATCAGCCTCCCAAAGAGTTATGATTACAAGCATGGACCACTGCACTGGGCCTTTTTTTTTTTTGTCTCTCTCTGTAAAAGTAGTTTATTTGTTTCTGTTTACAAAGTACAGGGAAGGAACAAGGGCAATACCTGGAACCCCTTTGGTTGCACATTTTCCCAGTCTCTGCTTCTATAAATAATGTTTGTACAACAGCAAACTCATATCCTCCCCGTGTGTTTTCTCACATCCTAGCAGGTGCAGTCTATAGTATATGACCAGGTGGGAAATAGATGCCTCATTCACAGGGTAGGGCTCCCCTTCAATTAGTGTTCCATCTCACTTTTGCTAATATTGAAACAGAAGTAACTAGTTGTTCTTATAAACTGTCTCATGAACAAGTAAGTCATGGCAAATTATGTCTGCACAACTCCTAGAATTGTTTCAGATAACTACAGAAAGGCAGTGACTAAGGCCCTTTCCTCTTTCGCATCTTTCTAAGTCCCAGGCTGCCTTCGGTACCTGGACTGCTGCCTGGGTCCCCCACATCCCAGTGCAGTGATGGAGGAGGGGCAGGCCAGGCCAAGCGTGAGGAATAAGAAGTCTTTATTGGGCTCAGACCAGGAGCCCATGGTCTTGAGGACCTCTGTATTTATCAGTTTTCTTCACATTCTCTTTCGCCTGTTTCTGCAGCCTCATGGGCTGTTTTTACTTCTGGTAGTGGATCTTGGCCTTCTCCTTCCTCTTCTCCAGGTAGCTGTCACTGACTACCAACCTCGTGACCAGCACTGACCAACCAACCTTGTGAACCAGCCACCTCTAGATAGGCAGACTTTATTTTAGGCTTCAGACGTACAACCTTGAAGGCACCAGGAACCACCATCTGCAATTTATATACAACTGTCTGTTATCTTTTTTTTTTTTTTTAGATGGAGTTTCACTCTTGTTGCCCAGGCTGGAGTGCAATGACGCAATCTCGGCTCACTGCAACCTCCGCCTCCTGGGTTCAAGCAGTTCTCCTGCCTCAGCCTCCTGGGTGGCTGGGACTACAGACATGCGCCACCACGCCCAGCTAATTTTGTATTTTTAGTAGAGATGGGGTTTCACCATTTTGTTCAGGCTGGTCTTGAACTCCTGACCTCAGGTGATCCACCTGCCTTGGCCTCCCAAAGTGCTGGGATTATGGGCATGAGCCACCACACCCGGCCTACTGGTTCTATTTCTTTTTACTCCCTAACTGTGGACATTCTCTAGGACTTTGTGGGGCTTTTCTTTCTCTGAGTAACTTCTAAGAGTTGATCATTGTCACCTGTGTGAGCTGTTCTCTCAGTATCCATGTCCAGTTTCCTTGGCTTATCTTTGCCCTGCTGTTGTCCACAGCTGAAAATGTCTTTCATTATTACTCTTCTGAAACTTGCTTTGCCTCTCAAGGGTCTTGTCTTTCACTCAAGCTGCCATTCTCCTAGCCATTCATGGCTTGACACCCCAAGGACTTTATTCTCTCTTTTCATTTCTTGAGTCCACCAAGATACCAATTTAGGTCACCTTTTCTTTTAAATCAGCCCCAACAAGGGTCCCCTCCTTTTCAGTCTTACTCCTCTGCTCTAATCCAGGTCTTCATACATTTTTGGGCTCTTAGCTGATTTCCCTGCCTGCCTCCTTCAAAGCCCTTTACCCACTGCAGAATCATATTCATCATGCCGGACTGCCACTGGCTTCCCACTCCGAAATTTGTTAGCCTTGCATTTGAGGCTTCTCCATAGGTGTTCACCCATGTCACCTGCTCAGCTCTGTGTGTGCTGCTCTTGCACAGCACAGACCGTCCACATGAGGACAGCTGGTTTCACGCGTCCACATTTCTGCCATGAGTATTCCTCTGCTCTTCTTGTTCCTTCTGCCCTCCACCCATCCTCTCCCCCGTACACATCTAGATGTGTATAAGAGACAGCATGAGGACAGCTGGTTTCACGCGTCCACATTTCTGCCATGAGTATAGTAGTTGGGACTACAGGTGTGCCCTGCAATACCGGGCAAATTTTAAAATTTTTTTGTAGAAATGCAGCCTCACCATGTTGCCCAGGCTGGTCTC
>NW_012104721.1:826948-828685 GCF_000951045.1 Mandrillus leucophaeus | reverse complement strand
CACTGTCGTGAGGAGAATCGGCTTGACAACACAGGCCAATTAGGATGGTTTTCAAAGTTGTGTCTTAGGTGAAATAAGCCAGTCATAAAAACACAAATACTGCATGATTCCATTTACATGAAGTAGTCAGACCTGTATAGACAGAAAGTAGAATGGTGGGTACAAGGTCCTGGGAGAAAGGAAATGGGGAGTTATTGTTTAAAGAGTATAGAGTTCCAGTTTTGCAAGAGGAAAAAGTTCTGGAGATCTGTTTTACAACATTGTGATTATACTTAATACCACCCAACTGTACACTTCAAAATAATGAAGATGGTAAAGTATATGTTATGTGTTTCTTACCACAATCCAAAAAGAAGTTGTGTCTTAAGGTAGCCTGTAAACATCTCATTACTTTTTGTTTGTTTGAATTAAGCTTTATTACAAGTGTTCTCTCTCATCAGGTTTTGCATGGATATGTTATTTTGCTGTGTTCTGTTTTGTTTTTTAGTAGGCAAGAAATAATGGCAGCAGCTACGGGGGATCCTGGACTCTCTAAACTGCAGTTTGCCCCCTTTAGCAGTGCCTTGGATGTTGGGTTCTGGCATGAGTTGACCCAGAAGAAGCTGAATGAGTATCGGCTAGATGAAGCTCCCAAGGACATTAAGGGTTATTACTACAATGGTAGGTGATTGTAAATTTCATTTTCCATTGTCTTCTGTTATCCTCTCTGTCCTCCAGTATAGTGTCAGCTTTCCTTTAGAAAGAGACAGCCTTGTCTTTTGTAATCAGTGCTCTTCACTAGTTTCTATTTTACTTCCTGACTTTTTGATCTCAGTTCATTTTCATTTATTTTCTCTTGTTGTGGGGAAAAAGAAAGAGAGTAGTGAAACTCAAATTATTAATCCAAATAATACCCATTACTTAGCATTGCTGGGGGAAGAGATTGGAAATATTTTTTTCCATTGAGTCTTTTTTATATTCTTGGCAAATGTCTCATATTCACAAGAGCTCTGTCACATTCTGCTATTATCTATCCATACATATATTATCTATGTAGCATAGATAATCAGAAATTGGATGGGGTGTCTTGGGCTCAACAAAGAAAAGAAAACTATTCATAAGCATTTTTGTTATGAATGCTGCTATTTCTGACTTGTCATTGAAAATGTGATAATGCTTCTGTCCAGGTGACTCTGCTGGGCTGCCAGCTCGCTTAACATTGGAGTTCAGTGCTTTTGACATGTGAGTATTTATTTGTTCAAAATCTGAAGTAAAGAACACTACTTTTGGCAAGGAATGAGCATGCTTACCTCCCTCATATGTGGACCATAGGAGGACTAGGGAAGCTCCTGGTGAGCAGAGTCAGCCCCCTTGTGATTCTTTTATACCTCCCATAGAGGTGAATGCTAGATGCTTAGGTCTGTCTGGTTCATTTTTCACCACGTATATCAGAGCCAATTAGGTGCCAGATGCCTTCTAGATTGATTGAGACATAGATAATATCCCTCTTGATTTTGATTGTAGTTAATATTTTGTGATCTTTTCTTGATACCTCTCTCGATTCCTTTAGTTGCTTGTCTATGGGCATTGATCAATGAATGTTTATTAGGCTACTTCTGTATACAAGCCACTGTGCAAGGCATTATGGTGCTATGTAAAGGAATATGATAGATATATCCTTGAAGAATTTTTTTTATCTGCTTGGGAGCTATGGGGAGTTGCTGGAGAGAAGAGACACTTTTTTTTTTTTTTTTTTTT
>NW_012104721.1:765412-824143 GCF_000951045.1 Mandrillus leucophaeus | reverse complement strand
TGCATTTGAGGCTTCTCCATAGGTGTTCACCCATGTCACCTGCTCAGCTCTGTGTGTGCTGCTCTTGCACAGCACAGACCGTCCACATGAGGACAGCTGGTTTCACGCGTCCACATTTCTGCCATGAGTATTCCTCTGCTCTTCTTGTTCCTTCTGCCCTCCACCCATCCTCTCCCCCGCCACCTTACCCATCCTTTTCAACATCACTCGGTGCCCATCTTATTCACGGTGTCTTTCCCAAGGCTCTGCCCCACATTCATCCCGTTCTTCTTGATTTGAATACCTTTTATGTAGGAGCACTAGCTTTGTATTTCATTATACAGTTTCTATCAATCCAAAGCTCCTTATCTCTAATGCTAAATCCAACAAGTTTGGAAAACTGAAAGCTTTCTAATAGTCTTGGCACAAAACTCAAGCAAAACCTCCCTGAGTAGATATGAGCTGTTTTTTAAAAATGTATCCCATTTGGCCAGGCACAGGGGCTCATGCCTGTAATCCCAGCACTTTAGGAGACTGGGGCAGAAGGATCATGAGTCCAAGAGCTCAAGACCAGCCTGGGCGACATGACAAGACCTGGTCTCTTCTGAAAATACAGAAAAATCAGCCAGTCATGGTGGCCCATGCCTGTAGTCTCAGCCACTCGGGAGGTTGAGGTGGGAGGATTGCTTGAGCTTAGGAGGCTGAGGTTGCAGTGAGCCGAGATTGTGCTACTGTACTGCAGCCTGGGCAGCAGAGCATGACCCTGCCTGAAAAAAAAAAAAAAAAAGAAAGTATCCCATATGACTGTTCATATGTTCTGCTGCAGAAATATTTGTGTATCTGGTTGTGGGGTAATTGGACAGAATGGAAAGTGAACAGACCTCATCAATTTGCTTTTTGGAGCTGCCACATTTCTTTAGTATTGTCCTTCTCAAACTGGGGTATGTTATCTCTGAGAGTGTGGAGGGATTATAGAAAGTTACAGCATACATATGCATGATTGCCAGGAAGGTCAAATTTATTAGATGATTTGAGGGGGGAAATGAAATAATAAAATATGTATCATGGCACAAAATACAAAATTTCCATGCATTGAAAAGATAAAATATGAGATTTCAAAGAAATTTAGGTACTGTGGGAGGTGGGGAGAAATGTATCCTCATTATCTGCCTCAGCTAGAGGAGTTAAAGCACTGCTCTCATACAGACAGAATTCTGACAGTTTGGGTTGTTGTATTTCTGAGTAGCGGGATGTAAGATTTTGTACTTGCAGAGTTCTCCAGGACCACACAAGATGGCAAAATCTTCTGAGACAGTGTCTGTGTTGAAGAAGGAATAACAGTAGTGCATCATCAGTCAGACTGACTCAAGGAAGAAAGAAGCATAAACATTAAGGCCACAAAGGATTACTTAGAAAAATCACTGTGTCATCGGTGAAACCCCGTCTCTACCAAAAATACAAAAATTAGCTGGGCCTGGTGGCATGCGCCTGTAGTCCCAGCTGCTTGGGAGGCTGAGGCAGGAGAATTGTTTGAACCTGGGAGGCGGAGGTTGTAGTGAGCCGAGATCGCGCCACTGCACTCCAGCCTGGGTTACAGAGCGAGACTCCATCTCAATTAAAAAAAAAAAAAAAAGAAAAATCACTGTCGTGAGGAGAATCGGCTTGACAACACAGGCCAATTAGGATGGTTTTCAAAGTTGTGTCTTAGGTGAAATAAGCCAGTCATAAAAACACAAATACTGCATGATTCCATTTACATGAAGTAGTCAGACCTGTATAGACAGAAAGTAGAATGGTGGGTACAAGGTCCTGGGAGAAAGGAAATGGGGAGTTATTGTTTAAAGAGTATAGAGTTCCAGTTTTGCAAGAGGAAAAAGTTCTGGAGATCTGTTTTACAACATTGTGATTATACTTAATACCACCCAACTGTACACTTCAAAATAATGAAGATGGTAAAGTATATGTTATGTGTTTCTTACCACAATCCAAAAAGAAGTTGTGTCTTAAGGTAGCCTGTAAACATCTCATTACTTTTTGTTTGTTTGAATTAAGCTTTATTACAAGTGTTCTCTCTCATCAGGTTTTGCATGGATATGTTATTTTGCTGTGTTCTGTTTTGTTTTTTAGTAGGCAAGAAATAATGGCAGCAGCTACGGGGGATCCTGGACTCTCTAAACTGCAGTTTGCCCCCTTTAGCAGTGCCTTGGATGTTGGGTTCTGGCATGAGTTGACCCAGAAGAAGCTGAATGAGTATCGGCTAGATGAAGCTCCCAAGGACATTAAGGGTTATTACTACAATGGTAGGTGATTGTAAATTTCATTTTCCATTGTCTTCTGTTATCCTCTCTGTCCTCCAGTATAGTGTCAGCTTTCCTTTAGAAAGAGACAGCCTTGTCTTTTGTAATCAGTGCTCTTCACTAGTTTCTATTTTACTTCCTGACTTTTTGATCTCAGTTCATTTTCATTTATTTTCTCTTGTTGTGGGGAAAAAGAAAGAGAGTAGTGAAACTCAAATTAATCCAAATAATACCCATTACTTAGCATTGCTGGGGGAAGAGATTGGAAATATTTTTTTCCATTGAGTCTTTTTTATATTCTTGGCAAATGTCTCATATTCACAAGAGCTCTGTCACATTCTGCTATTATCTATCCATACATATATTATCTATGTAGCATAGATAATCAGAAATTGGATGGGGCGTCTTGGGCTCAACAAAGAAAAGAAAACTATTCATAAGCATTTTTGTTATGAATGCTGCTATTTCTGACTTGTCATTGAAAATGTGATAATGCTTCTGTCCAGGTGACTCTGCTGGGCTGCCAGCTCGCTTAACATTGGAGTTCAGTGCTTTTGACATGTGAGTATTTATTTGTTCAAAATCTGAAGTAAAGAACACTACTTTTGGCAAGGAATGAGCATGCTTACCTCCCTCATATGTGGACCATAGGAGGACTAGGGAAGCTCCTGGTGAGCAGAGTCAGCCCCCTTGTGATTCTTTTATACCTCCCATAGAGGTGAATGCTAGATGCTTAGGTCTGTCTGGTTCATTTTTCACCACGTATATCAGAGCCAATTAGGTGCCAGATGCCTTCTAGATTGATTGAGACATAGATAATATCCCTCTTGATTTTGATTGTAGTTAATATTTTGTGATCTTTTCTTGATACCTCTCTCGATTCCTTTAGTTGCTTGTCTATGGGCATTGATCAATGAATGTTTATTAGGCTACTTCTGTATACAAGCCACTGTGCAAGGCATTATGGTGCTATGTAAAGGAATATGATAGATATATCCTTGAAGAATTTTTTTTATCTGCTTGGGAGCTATGGGGAGTTGCTGGAGAGAAGAGACACTTTTTTTTTTTTTTTTTTTTGAGACGGGGTCTCACTCTGTCACCCAGGCTGGAATGCAGTGGCACAATCTCAGCCCACTGCAACCTCTGCCTTCTGAGTTCAAGCTATTCTTGTGCCTCAACCCTCCCAAGCAGCTGGGATTACAAGCACGTGCCATCATGCCTGGCTAATTTTTTTTTTTTTTTGGTAGAGACAGTGTTTCACCATATTTGCCAGGCTGATCTCGAACTCCTGACTTCAAGTGATCTGCCTGCCTTGGCCTCTGAAAGTGCTGGGATTACAGGATCGAGCCACCACACCCAGCCAAGAGACACATTTATTGAGCACTTAATTAGGCAGTTTCATAAACATCTGTTCTTTCAGACTTGCCAGGTGTGATTTTTCTCTTTTTCAGATGAGGAAACCATGGGACGAATGGTAAAAATGGCTTGCCCAGGGTCACACCTAGCCAAATTTAGAAAGCAGGGGTGAGAGAAAAAAATGTATTTACAAATGTATTTCTGAAACCCAGTATGAGTAGCTACAGGGATTTTGCTATCTCTACAGGAATAGAGAAACCAGGAGGGGGATACAAATTTAGGAGGAGACAAGTTTGGTTTAGAATATGTTGAGTTTGAGATGACAGTATCTACTAGAAATGTCCAGGAGGAACTGGAGTTGGGGAGAGAGGATCAGACTAGATTTGGGAGACATCCAGGTAGAGGAGAAAGAGAATAAAGATAGTCTCCAACTTATGGTGGTTTAATGACTTTTTGACTTTATGATGGTGAGAAAGCGATACACATTCAGTGGAAATTATACTTTGTGGACCCATACAGCCATTCTGTTTTTTCACTTTCAGTACAGTATTCAATAAATTACCTGAGATATTCAACACTTTATTATGAAACAGTCTTTGTGTTAAGATGATTTTGCCCAGCTGTAGGCTAATGTAAGTGTTCTGGGCACGTTTAAGAGAGGCTAGACTAAGCTATGTCTGGCAGGTTAGGCGTATTAAATAGAGTTTTTATTTATGATTTTTTTTCAATTTATGGTGAGTTTATCAGGACATGGTAAGTCAAGGAGGATCTGTATAGTATAAGAACAAAAGGTGCAAACAGTGAATGGCTCTGATTAGGGAGGCGAAAGATGATACAGATCTAGCGAAGGACACAGGGGTTGTCAGAGGAAAACCAGAAAAGTGTTACAGAAACCGAAGAAGGAAATGCTTTCTGGAGGGAGAGAGAAACTAACAGTGTCAGAAGCACAGGGGTTAATGCGAGGGCTGTTGTGTTTATTGATTAAGTCATTGCGATCCTTGAGAATTCAGTTTGAGAAAGAGGATGGAGCTGAAACCATGATGAGGGCCTTTAAGATTATTGAGAATTGAAAAAAGCTACAGTGGTTTTTCTGCCTTATTGTACCTTAGCAATATCAAGATGGGGAATTTTAGGAAGGTGAAGAAGTCTTTATAAGGTCTTTCTGGCTTTTGAAAGTGGCAATAGTCAAATATTAGGATATTTAAAATAAAGTGTCCCTAGAATTTTTTTTAATCTCAGAAAATCAATACTTTTTTCCCCCCTTTATCTCAATTCAGTTGCAAAATTTGAAAGTATGACGTACATCCACAATGAGGTTAGTATTTGTATCTTTAAAAATGTATGTGTTGGTGTTTCTCGTTCCCTTTGGAGCTTTCTTGCTCCATTGTAAATTCCTTGTGGTTACCTGTCAAAAGAAATAAAATCCTAATAATCTCTGTCTTGTTTCGGCAAACTAACTTATTTTGGAGCCATTAAGATATAACGAGGAAAATATTGGAAATGTACAAGCATTAAGTTGTCTGAAGATGGTACGGGGGAGCATCAGTAGTCTGTTTTGTATAATCTGGAGAGCCTCATATTTATCTCAGACTAACCTCACTCCTATCTTATCCTTCTACTGGACTGCAGTTTTGTTTGTTTTATAATGTTTTAATGATTTTAGTCTTTAGAACAATTAATTAGAAAAACACAGTTCACAGAAGTTAAGTTTGAACTTATTACAAAATGTAAGCATCTTAAACTTCATTAATCTAAAAATTTTGGTTAAAGGAGATAAGAAAATCTGTGATCCTGCAAGCTATAACTTTCACACAAATAGCTCATTTTCACTCATCATATTTTTTCTTTAACCATTGAATACCCTCAGTGTGCGAGGCACTGTGGTAGACAGTGGGAGGTGAGTGGAAATAAGATAGAGTCCCCATTGTGTGAAAATAGCCCTGGATTTGAAGTTTGAAGATTTGGAGTCTATGGCTAATTAACTGTGCTACTTCAATAAGCCCTTTTAGTTTTCTCAGCTTTTGTTTCCTCATCTTTAAAATGGATTCTTGCTTTCTAATGTTCTCTCCAGTTTTAAAAGTCTGTCACTTTCTGAGTCCCTATTAGGATGGCTGGGAAGTTTAGTGAAAATGCTTAGGACATCTCAGAAGGCCTGATTTCTTTATTCCAAATTATTTCCTTTATTATTACCCCATCTTTGTTTTGATTGCTGTGTATCTGCATGGGTTGGTAGAGAAAGTCTTCATGAATTTTTTTATCAAAGAAGGAATATCTACAATGTGCAGATGTGTAGGTGTTAGGAATACAAAGACTTATGAAATATGTTCTCCAGAGCTCCTCTACTATATGAGAGAGAGAAGTAAAAGGCAAATATTTGCATTGTAGTGTGCTCAGTGCTGTAATAAGCATGGAGAGGTAATCATTATTTCCGGAAAACTTATTGATTGCTTCCTCTGTGTCTTGATAATAAAATGTGCTAGGTGCTGGGCATACAGACAGGAATGACATACAGTTGAATAGCTGACAATCCCAGTACTCACTTGCAGATGTCAAGAGTATCTCAGCTTTGCATAGCACTGGATAAATCCCTTCTACTCTGTGCCCCTGGGAGTCTTATGGATCTCTGCAGGCAGCAGCACAAGGATCCTGTTCTCTGAATTGTATTAGATGAATTGTCAGTTGAGTAGTATTTTATCAGGCACCAACTGTCTTAAACTGGAGGATGCTGTCTTGAGTTAGGGTATCCTGCTTAATCAGACACAAAAATCTAAGGGTCCAAACACAAAGGAAGTTCATTTCTTGCTCATAGAATAGCCCAGGGCTGGTCTAGTCTTCTTCCCTGTTGTGGCTCCATTATCCCTGAGGACTTTGCATTTGTGTGCTGATTAAGACAATTGTCACTTTCAGGTAACAACAGATTAATGAGGAAAGACAGCCAAGGTGCAAAAAGGTGGAAGAGACATACCTGGTCTTTTAAAGGCCCTGGAGGGAAGGGAGATGCATCACTCCACTCAGATTCTACTGAGGAGAACTCGTGGCCTTACCTGTCTAGCAAAGAAGACTGGGAAGCATGGAACCCAGCTAAAACGTTATGTGTGCTTTCTATTTCTATTGACAAGGAGGAAAGTAGATTTTGATTGACAATCTCTATACCAATGTGAAGCTGATAAAGAATGTTCCACCGGGTGCGGTGGCTCACGCCTGTAATCCCAGCACTTTGGGAGGCCGAGGTGGGCGGATCACAAGGTCAGGAGATCGAGACCATCCTGGTTAACACAGTGAAACCCCGTCACTACTAAAAATACAAAAAAAAATTAGCCGGGCATGGTGGCGGGCGCCGGCAGTCCCAGCTACTTGGGAGACTGAGGCAGAAGAAAGGCGTGAACCCAGGATGCGGAGCTTTCAGTGAGCTGAGATTGCGCCACTGCACTCCAGCCTGGGCGACAGAGTGAGACTCCGTCTCAAAAAAAAAAAAAGATAGATAAAAAAAGAAAAAAAAAATTTTTCTTTTCTAAACCTCAAGTTGGACCTAATTAGAGAAATAGAAGGCATAATTCTTGCCCTCAAAGAACTGAAAAGGTAGTGAAGGAAGTAGGAGTCTTACGCACACTCATATCTGTGGGGCACAGACTATGTCTTTCTTATTCTCTGCTGTATCACCAGCACCCAACACAGATCTGGGGTGCACTATTTGCTCAATAACTGTCTAATTGAATTACAATCGGTCTAAGCGCATGGCTGTCAAAAGGATATGTGGTGTGGTTCATAGAAAGACACTAGTGGACTGTGTTAGAGGATGTTACAAACAGAAACTCTGCGATCGCTAGGGAAGTCAGGAGACGACAAAGAAGCATGACCCCAAACTGACTGTGGCTTTCTGGGTTCCAAACATTCCCTGTGGGCATGTGAAGCTGTGTGTGAAGTAGATTCCTCCAGGTATGAAGAGCACAGATGCTCTTCCAGAGGATTTATTCCGTTCTGACCACCTGCCTGCCTGTTGGCCAAGTGTAAATAACTGGTGCAACACAGCCCCAGCACTTTCCCGAGTCACCACTGCGAGACTGAATGAAGTGAAGGCCAAGTGTCTAGCTGTGATGTCCCCAAAGCAGGTCCAGTCTTCCGGCCTTTGTGAGATCCATTTTTACTAGGTTAGTATATGCATTATTGCAAGTTCACTGTTGGCCTTAGTATGTGGAGAAAATTTCTAATTCGGATTCTTTTTAGCAGCTATGTTGAGATATAATTCATATACCATAAAATTCACCCTTTTAAACTGTACAATTCAGTGGTTTTTAGTAGATTCATAGAGTTGTGCAACCATCACGACTAATTCCAGAACATTTGCATCTCCCAGAAAAGACACCCTTAGCAGTTACTCCCCATCCCCGCTCCTGCATAGTCACCAGCCCTAGCCAACCATAACTTTACTTTCTGTCTCTGAGGATTTGCCTATTCTGCATATTTCATGTAAGTGGAACCATAAGAAACTAAACTAGTAAGGGTCAGAACCAAGATTTGAACTAAATTCTCTTATCTCCAAGTTTCAGGCTCCTTCTCTCTCATTATCACTTTTTAAATTCATTTTCCTGCCACCTCTCATGGTAGAACTTTAGTCATGAAAGATGCCTCTCTGAAGCTCCCGATTGTCCTGGCTAATTAACTTGCATAAATGCTGATGCTACTAGGAGCCTAGCCATCTTGCAGTTGCTTGAGCTCTTGGTATGTAGTTTTCTCCTTTCACAGAGTGAGGCTTTGGTATGGCTCTTACACACCTGGGAAGTTTGGGAAGAAGGGCACCTTCCTCCTCTGTACTTGTGTCCAAATTAGATCATAGCGTGCTTGCTTCTGTTTCCACATCCTGTTTCAGCAGTAATTTCATAAAGCCAAGTCTGAATGTAGAAGGCCTAGTTTACCAACTGCTCTGCTTTCTTTGCCTTTCCTCTGGGCTTAATCTTTTCCCTTTGTGATTTCTGTCTCTTCAAGACCAGCTTAGATGTCCTCATCTCACCTGGATGAAAAATATTCTTTTATTGGAGGAGCATGGTGACACACAACTTGTGATTTGCTGACTCATAGCTTCCAAGAGAAGGCTGTGGCCATTGAAAGCTAGCTTTCCCTGAGGACTTGTTGTTTGAGCCTGATAGATGGCATTTGACAGAGCCATGTCATTAATTGTACCCCTTCATACCTGTTCTAGGTTTAGATTTCTACTTCAGCCCCATAAACCCAATTTTACATGGACTCTAAATGAAAAGACACAGGTTCTTTTAAACTATGCAGCTATCATCAGTGCAGTCAGTAAAAAGGCATTCTGTCTGCATTAACTGTGACAATAGTAGGCTACTAATGAAATGAATATTTTCATTTAACATTTGTAAACTCTGAAATGCAAGTTAATCATTTCAGAGAAGAGACCAGATTTGTCCACATGTGAATTCATATTCAGAATCAACTCCTCTTCTCTTCTCCTGACTTTGCTTACTCTGAGGACTGTGAGGCCTTTGGGGGCAATGTAGAGTGTGTGAACCTGGTGGCATGACAGATTGATAGGTAGCCCAGGTGTGAGACATTTTGTCTGTGAGACTCAGACAACCATCAGGGGCTTGCCCAGCAGCAGTTTTGTGCAGAGCCCTGTTTGGGGCAGGCTAGGTTGTGGGACAGTTAGGAGAACACGTACTTTCTATCCTCAGGGAGCTTACTGTCCTCCAGCTGGGAGGGTATGACTGTAGTTCTTGAAAATGCTCAAAAATATTACGCTGAGTTTTATGTGCCAACTCTTAGCAGAGAAAGTGGAGATAGCTTTCCAGAAGACGAGAGATTAGAGCAGGACCTTGAAGCCTGGGAGGGTCTGAGAGGTGGCGTAGGCACAGCACAGTACCTTGGGCTCAGCTAGTTCTGGTTTTAGATTCAAGCTCTGCCTATTATGTGACCTTAGGCAAGTTGCTTAAACCTTTAAATGGGGAAAAGAGCCGTTATAAGAATTCAAACTGTGCACAGTTCCTGGCTCAACAAACAATATTTCCCTCAGGTTAAAGATGGAAAGAAGAAAAAAAAGGAAATGAACTTCTCTTTGGGGGACAGTGGAAGAACAGCATCCTGATAGGTTAGAGTACAGGGAATATATGGGTTTTCCCTGTACAGTTGCTTGTTTTTTAGTTCTTGAGTGATGATATTCATCTTTTCCAAGAAAACGTACAGTTAATCTTCTGTTTGCCCTACAGAGCAACACCCTTTTTCTCCCACTACAGTGGTGGTTGACTTGTCTCTCTCTGGCTCTCTGAGTCCCAGCTGTGCCTAGCTAACCATGTTTCTCTTGTATCTAGGAGTGCTCCCACCCCAGCCCGTTGCTGCCCAGCTGTTGGAACACTGTATAACACCAACACACTCGAGTCTTTCAAGACTGCAGATAAGAAGCTCCTTTTGGAACAAGCAGCAAATGAGGTTAGCTGGGAAAACGTGATGTATGTGTCATATTTCCTGTGGTCCTGGCAGGTGCAGTGTTTGTGATCAGGCACATGGGTCTGCTGCAGAAACTGGCATATGATAGGAACTTGAAGACACTTGTGGGCTTGGGCGTATTTCCCAAGAGAGAATACTCCAGCTGTCTCCTTCTGTATTGGCAGGAAGGTCAGGGAGAGGACATCCAGGCTCTCACCTGGGATAGGCTGGAAATAACATGGCAGGGCAGAGGTTAAGTCATCAGTTTGCTGCTCATCTCCAGCCAGCATTTGGAAGCAGCCAGACCTCGGAGAGTTGTGTTCCTGTGGCTGAATGCCTCTGGGCACTCTGTTTATTGTGCCTTGGAGAGGCTTGTCAATCCTGTGCACCATGCGGTAGAGGAGATTATCACGTAGTCTCTCCAGTGTCTTCACTTATCTAATCTACTGCATCTGATTTTCAAGGCCTCTGTGGCCTGGCCCTGTTTTTCTCTTGTCCTTTCTAAGCTCTCACTCTTGCCCTTGCATTCTCTGAGTCTGTCATAGCAAATCACATGTAATTCCCTCCACCTACTTTCTGTTCTGTCCTCTCTCCTTGGGAACACAATATCTTCTCTGCCTGGAATGTCTTTCCTTTGCTTCTTTACATTGGAGTTAGTGAGAGGAATTAAAATGGGAGGCGGGGGCAGTTCATCCCAGTCCTGTCTAACTGCTTTAATCAAGGAGTCTTTATACCAGTCTTGATTACAACATGAATCTTGTTGGTGTGGGTGCAGTGGTCAGGTCCTGAGGCAGGCTTCGCTCACATCCCTTGGGATGGATGCAGCTGTGACTCAGGAGAGGATGGTCGTTTTTCTTGACCTGTGGCTTGGCTGCTCCTGGGCCTCCTGCTTTGGCTGCACATTTAAAAGGGAGTCTCCAAAGAGTTGGGTCAGGCCTTCATCATCTTGGAAAAAAGCAGGTTCCCCACCCCCACAGGAATATCTCACCCCTCAACTGGGGCCCAGAATTCTCCTGGCAGCTCCTGCCCCATGCTCCCTCGGCTTACCAGAAATTGGGAGCCTCTCTTCAGTGGTCCAGCTCCTCCAAGGCCAGTATGTCAGTAGCAGGAACTTACCTCTGCTTACTTATTTCCCTCTTCCACCCATACTTAGGGAGTGATTCTTATTAGTGCAACTGTTTGGTCTTGCTTAGTAACACCAAGTTTAGCTACGAATCTTAGCTACAAAAACATCTTGTGATCCACAGCTGCTGACCAGCACCAGCGTTTGCTCCTAGTTTCAGTACTTGCTGAGTATACATAAATATGAAGTTTGCTCTTCTTTCTTCATCTCTCAGGGCAAGATAATCTCAAACAAGGCTTCAAGAAACCCCTATGTGTATTTTACAGTACTTCCTTTGAGAGCCCCTCCCAGGCTCTTCACCCTCCCAGTTCCCCAGCTGAGTCTGCAGAGAATTCCTCCCATAAATTCTACCCACTTCTGTGACAGCAAATCCTACAAGCGGTGAAGTTATACGTTTATGCCGGTCTCTCTCTCTAGACTGCGAGTGTCTTGAGGGTAGGGACTGACCGTGTCTTTTATTTCTGTAACCCTGATGTGCCTGGTATATAGTAGACAATAAATAAATATTTGCTGAAGGAGATTGTGAAGACATGAAAATGGCCTGGTTGCCTCCTCTGTGCTGAGATCTGCTGAGAGGAGGCGCCTGGGCTCCCTCACTTGGCTTAGATGTTGAAGGGAGTGTGGCTGGGAGAGAGGCAGTGTGAAGTGGGCAGAGTGAGGTAACAACCCACTTCATTGTATGGGATAAGTGGTGCTGGGCCTGCAGGAAAGAAGAACCTGGTGCTTTTCAGCTCCACACTTCGCCTGGGAGTGAGAAGCTCAGAGATGCCTGGTAACCTGCCTTGACGCTTTTCTTCTTTTGGCAGATATGGGAATCCATAAAATCAGGCGCTGCTCTTGAAAATCCTGTACTCCTCAACAAGTTCCTCCTCTTGACATTTGCAGTAAGTAAATGGGCTCTCGGTTGCACCGAGGCTGGTGAGATCCCCTGGCTCAGCCCAGTGTACCCGCAGAACAGTGTGCTCTTCTCTCTGAAGCTACTACCTTCTGTTATTTGAATAATAGCTGTTAACGAAATGCTCATTTCATTAGTGGCCAGATAGTGCTGGCACCTATTACCGATGCTAACTTAATTCACCCCTATGGATCATACTGGCAGTAATTGCATAGTTTATATAAAACAGGGCATCATACAGTCAGGTTCAGGGAATGTTGTTTCATTGTTGCTAACGCCTTTGTTAAATACCGTCCTACAGAGGTCCATTGAAATAAAGGGAAGGGGCTTCTGGATTAGAGGAGATCACACTGCATAGCTTGACCACAAAATTGCTTGTTGATTTTTCGTTTTTTGTTTTTTTAAAGTCAGAAAAATGTTTTCTGTAAGCGAAATCTAATTAAAATGAACATTGAGGGTAGCCTTGAAAAGGAAATCGTATTAGGGTAACATGTGCTACCCAGTGAAGAAGGGGTAGAATGTAGATGGAAGGACCTGGCCTTGGTGAGGGAAAAGTAGGGAAAAGGTAAGAGTTGGTTATAGAGATACCAGCTGTGCAAACACACAGATACCAGCTATACACACATGCAAGTGCACACACACAGCACACAGATATGTATATATATATCTGTGTATATAAAACTAGTTTATATCCTTTATTATTATATTGACTATATAACATTCTGTCAAATGTATGTTCCATAGATTCCTGTTATATATTCAGGTGGTTTCTAATATTCACTATTATTAAAAATGCTAGTCTGCGCACAGTGGCTCATGCTTGTAATACCAGCACTTTGGGAGGCTGAGGCAGGTGGATCACTTGAGGCCAAGAGTTTGAGACCAGCCTGGGCAACACCTTGTCACTACAAAAAATACAAAAATTAGCCAGGTGTGGTGGCACCTGCCTGTGGTTCCAGCTACTGGGGAGCTGAGGTGGGAGGATCATCTGAGCCTGAGAGATTGAGGCTGCAGCGAGCCATGATTGCACCACTGCACTCCAGCCTGGAAAACAGAGTGAGACCCTGTCTCAAACAAAAAAAATACTGTGGCATATTGAAAAATATATAATATTAGCCATATTGGTCTTTTTTCCTGCTCATTTTACTTCTTTAAAATAAGTTCTTTGGAGCGGGCGTATAAACACTGTAATGTTGCTGTGGATTAAGTATGCTGTTTCACCACAGTGTCATCAGCTTTGGATATTAATCCTCTTTCCTACTTTTTATTTTTTGCCAAGTTCTTCCCCGACCTCCCACCATTCCTCCTGGATTCCTAGATGTAGGGGAGGCCTCTGATTTATTGCCCAAGGCAAAAGAGGGTATGATAGCAATCAAACAAGGCCAGTGTGTGGCTATCTACAAGGAACACATTTTCTAACAGTTACAATACTTTCTATGTAATAGTGGGGGAGAGAGAAAAATGTTTAAATTTTTTTAAATTTTTTGAAAATAGGGATAGATTTTGAAATACCCCTTTTTTTTTTTTTTTTTTTTTTTTTTTTTTTTTGAGACGGAATCTCACTCTGTCTCCCAGGCTGGAGTGCAGTGGTGCGATCTCAGCTTACTGCAAGCTCCGCCTCCCGGGTTCACCCCATTCTCCTGCCTCAGCCTCTCGAGTAGCTGGGACTACAGGCCCACGCCACCACACCCGGCTAATTTTTTATATTTTTAGTAGAGACAGGGTTTCACCGTGTTAGCCAGGATGGTCTTGATCTCCTGACCTTGTGATCCGCCTGCCTCGGCCTCCCAAAGTGCTGGGATTACAGGCATGAGCCACCACGCCTGGCCTGTAGGTTCTTTACTGGGGTAAATTGTAAGTATTGCTAGTTAAAGATTTCTAGTTACTTGAACGTCAGCACGCTTTCTTTACCAAGAATTCTCATTAGTAGAACATGCTGACAGTTTGCATTTAATGAGAAAAATAACATTAGCTCTTACTTAAAGTTTTAAGGTTTGCTAGAGTCAGTATGTGTGTTGGTCTTGTTGCCTTGTTTACTGAGCATTATTAGCCTGGCTTAAAACAAAATTGTAAGTATCTATTTTTTAAAATCTTCAGACACTAAGGACTTTATGTTTAATTTAATGGAGGTCCTTTGTATCCTGAAAAGAATCCTAAGAAATGCAAGCCTTTTGGCTTTTGAAGATGACCTGATAAAGTTTCTTAGAATTTGTGAGGTCCGGCTGGGTGCGGTGGCTCATGCCTGTAATCCTAGCACTTTGGGAGGCCAAGGTGGGCAGATTGCCTGAGCTCAGGAGTTCTAGACCAGCCTGGGCAACATAGTGAAACCCCGTATCTACTAAAATTAAAAAAAAATTAGCTGGGTGTGGCGGCCAGCTAGTCGAGAGGCTGAGGCAAGAGAATTGCTTGAACCCGGGAGGTGGAGGTTGCAGTGAGCCGAGATCGTGCAACTGCACTCCAGCCTGTGTGACAGAGCAAGACTCCATCTCCAAAAAAAAAAAAAAAAAAGAATTTGTGAGGTTCTTCATCTTGAATTGTTTAACCTTTTACTAAAGATCAGTTATGACAAATCATTTAAGTACAAAGAAGAGAAAATAATCTCTGGAGGTGTTTTTGCTTTACTTCTGCTGTTTTTAGGACTCATAGGACTAGACAGTTCATTAATTTCAGTTTTGCAGTTCATTTTGCCATTGTGAAGAGGGAATTTGTTCTTAGTTGATCAGTGAATAGCAGAATTAGAGACCGCAGAATTAGAGAATTATAATGGTAGTTATAAAGTCTAATAACTACCATTATTAGACTTTCTCATCTGTACACATGTTTACATATACATTTACATTTTAAAAGTCATCTAGTATGATTTCATTTATATGAAAAGTCCACACTAGGCAAATCCATAGAGACAGAAAATAGATTAGTGGTTGCCAGGGGATGAGAGGAGGGGGAATGGGGAGTCTCTGCTAATATGTATGAGATTTCTTTTTGATGTGATGAAAATATTCTGGATGATACAACCATATCACTATACTAAAAAGAAACTACTAAATTATATACTTTAACATGGTGGATTTTATGGCATGTGAATTATATCTCAATAAAAAGTCATTTAACAACCATCCAATTTTAATTGTTAGCAAGATTCAAGAAGAAATATTAATTAGTCACATAAACTGCATTCATATTCAGTGGTCACAGGCTTGTAGGCAAGCTGCCAAATACCCACATATGTCTGGAATACTACCATGAATTTAATTAAGGCCCCAAAAGCTGTAGGAATTCTGAAGCAAGAGCCATTAGCATGAGTGGGAACAGAGTCAAAGACAGCCTCACAAATCCTTTCCCCTGGGTCACCTACCCTGGTGGGGGATGGGTCAGATACACCCGTGAGGATGTAACCTCTTCTATTCACCCATGCGGCTTACTACTTAGAGCCTCTCCGTGGCTGTAATCATGCACTCACTTTATCTCTGCTCCGTCCACAAAGTGAGCTGCCTGATGTCTGGGACTGGGGTTTATTGTCATCTTATTGTCAGTGTCTTATGTTTTGCCTTATACATACCAAGGGCTTGATAGTTGTTGACTTAAATCCACTAAGGCATTTCCAAAAGCAATATTGTATTATTTCAGGCATGCATAGGTATGTGAATAGCACAGCTTCCTTAATAACATGCACTTTTTTTGATTGTGAAGAGAATGGTAACTATTTGGAAGTTGTGCTTCTGTAGATAGTACATTGAGTATGTATGGTCAATGGAAAAAAGCTTAAGTTTTGGAAGCAGAGTTCTGATCTCTTCTCTGCCCTTTGCCATCTTTTTTATTATTGTTCAGGTTTTTTACCCCTTTGTAAGATTCAGTTTTCTGTTTATAAAATGGGATAATAATAATTACCTCCCAGGAGGATTTTGTAGGTTAAAGGATGATGATGATAATAACAATTACATATTGCACATTTTCTGTTAGCAAGTGGCCAAAAAAGTATATTGTGTTTGTCATCATTTTATTAGTGGTGGTATATGAGACTATTTTGGGAATTAAAAAGTCCTTTATTTGATCATGAGTTCTGCTGGGGATGAGGATATTTGACAAGCTGGACATACTTGGTTTGCATCAGCTTTGCTATCTTAATTGGCCTTGTGAAGCCACATTAATAGATGCGTTTCATCTTAACCTAATGGTGCTATTCTAATAACCTATTTATATTTTTTATTCTAGGATCTAAAGAAGTACCACTTCTACTATTGGTTTTGCTATCCTGCCCTCTGCCTTCCAGAGAGTTTACCTCTCATTCAGGGGCCAGTGGGTTTGGATCAAAGGTTTTCACTAAAACAGGTATCAACAAATAACCAAAATGCACAAAAAATTGGGTTGAATGTTCAAGAGTAGTTATCTAGTGCTTTCCAAAGACAAACAGGTACTTCTCTGGATGAAGAGGTGGTGACTGAAATCCTCCAAAGGTGGTACTAGGAGCAGACTTATTTAGAAAATGTTTGTAAAGTCATTTTTTTGTATATATATTTATATATATTTTGAGACTGGGTCTCACCCCCGTTACACAGGCTGGAGTTCAGTGGCACGATCATAGCTCACTGTAGCTTCAACTTTTCAGGCTCAGGTGATTCTCTCATCTCAGCCTCCTCAGCACCTGGGACTATAGGCATCCCACCACACCTGGCTAATGTTTGTCTTTTAACAGATATGGGGTTTTGCCATGTTGGCCAGGCTGGTCTTCAACTCCTGGGCTCAAGCAATCTACCTACCTCAACCTCCCAAAGTGCTGGAATTACAGGCATGAGCCACCCTGCCTGGTCTATAAAGTCATTTTGAAGATGTAGTGAACAGTAATTTTCCAGGTTTTCAGTGGTATTTGGTGAAATGCTAAGCCAGTAAGGGGAAATTATAGGAATATTTTGAAACACCGAAAGAATTTACCAAAATGTGGTCTTCATTTTCAATGTGGGGAAACATAAGGCAGTATACTCTGGGAACAAGTCTTTGAAACAAAACAGAAGGCATTCTCCGACCCTAGTACCAAGTTGCAAAGCTTTTCTACCTGGAGCGGTACATGCAGAGTTAGTCAGTGACATTTGGGATAGATAATAAGGTCATTAGAGATGGTTCCCAGAACAGCAGTTAAAATAATCAGGCTGGTAAAACAGAGACCCTAAACTAGAGAATTCTGATTGTTGTTAAAGCAAAGATTATGTGTCAAGATGATTTGAATTCATGAAACACATCAATCACTAAAGCCCTGGATACTGAAACCATCATTCAGGGAGCTTTCTTGGAGCTGTTCAGGGAGCAGCCATTATTGATTAAATTTTTTTTTTTTTTTATTTCGTACAAATCCAAGGTTGTGGTTTTGTGGAACTAATTTCCCAAGAAGAAATATAAGTGGGGAAAAAGGATTTTGGATGAGGATTGACTGCTGGCAGGTATGGGGTTTCTTTTATTGAGGACAAAAATGTTCTATAATTATTATTTCTGTGGTGGTTGCATAACCCTGTGAACATACTAAAAAAACAACACATTGCATTATGTACTTTAAATGGATGAATTGGGTCAGGCACGGTGGCTCACACCTCTAATGTAATTCCAGCACTTTGGAATGCAGAGGTGAGCAAATCACTTGAGTTCAGGAGTTCAAGACCAGCCTAAGCAATATGGTGAAACTCCTTCTCTATAAAAAATACAAAAAAGTTAGCCGGGCATGGTGGTATGTGCCCATAGTCCCAGCTACTCAGGAGGCTGAGATAGGAGGATTGATTGAGCTCAGGAGGTTGAGGCTGCAGTGAGCTGTAATTGCCTGGGTGACAGAGCAAGAAAGGCAGCTTGGAGCCAGAAGGAAGACACCTGTCTCAAAAAGTAATAAATGGGTGAATTGTATGGTATGTTAGTCATGTCTCAGTAAACCTGTTGAAGATTATGGAAAGGTTCAGGGTAAAATTCATCGGGGTAGATTCGTGTTGGATTATCATAGGAGAGAAAGAATGTTTGGTTACCTCTCTAAAACTCTGATTGACAGCTTAGGGAACCACCATGTTGTACCATAAAATGTCCCTTTGTGCTCCTAAGACACACACCACCATGCACCTGGAAAGCGTTATATAAAAGCTAAGTGGTATTATTTGGAGGCACTTCTATGTTCGTTTGCTGTAAGAGGAGTGTGATCAGTCATTTCCAGTCTTCTGGTTTTAAGGTACCTTTTATTTTGATTTAGTTTTTAGCTCAGAACTAGATATGTACTTTTCTAGAGAATCATGATGTGTTTTCTGTTTTCAGATTGAAGCATTAGAGTGTGCATATGATAATCTTTGTCAAACAGAAGGAGTCACAGCTCTTCCTTACTTCTTAATCAAGTATGATGAGAACACGGTGCTGGTTTCCTTGCTTAAACACTACAGTGATTTCTTCCAAGGTCAAAGGATGAAGGTCAGATAAACTTTGAGTATCATTTTATTATATAGTTTTTTTAAAAATCTGAAGTTCATGTTACAAGAGACCACTGCAAAAGTCAAACTTGTTTAGATTTCCTTAGCTTTCAAAGGATGTTAAGAACATTTCCTTATCTCTACCCTCTCCCACCCCTGCAGTTATCGAATCAGCTCCTCCAGGTTTTTCTAGCTCTACTACAGCTCAGAGTAATTTTGATACCTTACTCTTTTTTTTGTTTGTTTGTTTGAGACGGAGTCTCGCACTGTCGCCCGGGCTGGAGCACAGTGGCGCAAACTTGGCTCACTGCAACCTCCGTCTCCCAGGTTCAAGCAATTCTCCTGGTCAACCTCCCGAGTAGCTGGGACTATAGGTGCCCGCCACCACACCCGGCTAATTTTTTGTATTTTCAGTAGAGATGAGGTTTCACTATGTTGGCCAGGCTGGTCTTGAATGCGTGACCCACCTCAGCCTCCCAAAGTGCTGGGATTATAGGCATGAGCCACTGCGCCCAGCCAATACCTTACTCTCTATTAGTGCTAAAGTTATTTCCTTTTTCCCTCCTGATGTATTTTACCCTTATGTTTTAATTTTTATTCCCAGAACTACCTGTAGTTCAGGCCCCTCATATCACACTCCTGGACACTTAGAATCTTGTTTCCATCTTGCGCAACAGAACTATAGAAGAATCTCCCTTGAACTACCCACATGTAGTATATCATTCATTGACCAAGAGCCTAATAGTGTCTTCCTTCTGGCTCCAAGCTGCCTTTCCTACCTTATCTTCTACTATTTTCCTTATAAAGCATTGCTCCAGCTAATCTTATCTATTTTTCTCCAGAATCTCCATCCCCTTCCCATCAGATACACCTAAAACTTTTTTTGTATCTTTCTTTTTCTCATGTTGTATCATCTTCCTAAAACATATTCTACTTATGAAAACCCTAAGAAATTCTCTCTGTCCTTATTGAAATTCTATCTTCACTGTGAAGCATTTTCATGGTGTGGCCATATATGATCTATCCGTATCTGTAGTCATTGCATTTATTCCCTGATCCTCATTTGCAGGTCCAGTACCTTGTACAAATTTCTTTTTGTGCCATATTAGACTGTAAGCTCCAAGAGGGCAGGGCCCAAGTCTTATGAATTTGTCTCCGTATAGTGTCTAGTACTTGTCTGAGGCCCTCAATAAAATTCTTTTGAATGAATGAAAGAGTACTGTAAGTGTCTTTTAGAAGTGATCAGATATATAGGAAGTTGTCTTAGCTATACAGGAGACTATGAATTAAAAATAACAAAGATTTATGAGTGTTAGGAAGTTCTGAAATCAAATAGAATCATCTCCATAGCCATGTGAATATATCAGAGCTGAAAAAAGGGAAGCCTTTAACTGATGGTCTGGTTATTCTTTAGCCTGAACTTAGGATGACTTTTTTTTTTTAAAGCACATTTTAAAATCAACTACATTTACATTTTATTTTTCAGAGGAAGCCCTTTTTTTTTTTTTCCTTGTATTTTTAGTAGAGATGGGGTTTCACCGTGTTAGCCAGGATGGTCTCTATCTCCTGGCTTTGTGATCCGCCCACCTTGGCCTCCCAAAGTGCTGGGATTACAGACGTGAGCTACCGCGCCTGGCCCAGAGGAAGCTTTTTAAATTGAGGACTGAAGATTGAATTTTTATTAAAATTCTTTCCCCCAGGTGATTTCACAGAACCACAGCTAAATTAGTATAGCAGTAAGACCATTAATAGCTTAAAGTCCCATCTAGTGTGAAGTCCTGTTGTCATAGCAGGCAGGATTAAATGGCCTGTGTTTGGAAGTGACTGTAGGTCAGGTTATATGTGGTAAATAAGTGGTCCTCCCCAAAGTACAGCTCTACCAAAATAACAGTTTGAACAATGCTTTAAAATTAATTTAAAAGGGACTTCCACATACTTGCTCTTTCTATAATAACTCTGTGGAACAAGTGTTAGTTACTAACTGTGGTTAGTTAATTAGTATCTGCATTTTCTGTTTGAGACTCAAAGTCACACGACCACATTGTCTGATTACGAAGCCTATGCCCTTTCTTTTTGTTGTTGTTGTTGTTGAGGCAGAGTCTTGCTCTGTCACCCAGGCTGGAGTGCAGTGGCACGATCTCGGCTCACTGCAACCTCCGCTTCCCAGCTTCAAGCGATTCTCCTGCCTCAGCCTCCCAAGCAGCTGGGACTACAGGTGTGCACCATCATGCCCAGCTAATTTTTGTATTTTTAGTAGTGATGGGGTTTCACCATATTGGCCGGGCTAGTCTCAAACTCCTGACCTCGTGATCCACCCGCCTTGGCCTCCCAAAGTGTTGGGATTACAGGCGTGAGCCACTGTGCCCGGCCACAAGCCGATGCCCTTTATACCATTCCCTTGACCTTTGGGAAACTGCATAACTTTTCTTTGTATTAGTTTATCTGTTAAATGGTGGTATTGCCACCTCCTTTTGTGAGGATTAAACATGATAATGTGAATAAAATGCCGAGCACATGGTAGATGCTCAATGTTTCCACTTCCTTTATGTTTCAACAGCAGCATATTTTGAAAGACAGCAGATCTCTGGGGTCTCCTCTGAAGTGCTCTGGGGGATTCACCAGTGCCCTGTCCCTGAGTCTAACTGCCTGTCTGCTTGTCGGGTTCAGGCACATTGTCCTTCACTTGGTTACAGTTATATCTCAGGAAAGCCTGGAATTACTCAGCACATGTGATGAACACCTCCTTATGGGCCAGAAATTTTGAGATACAGTTGTACTTGTTCTCACACAACCCAAAGTCTTCTAGAGGAGAGGAGACATTGACCTGTGGAAAGTTCAGTAGAAATTCAAGTAATGGAAGATAAGTTCAAAATATTGATACACGTGGTACTTTGGTTGGTCGTCTATGCCTTATCTTATTCTAGAAAAGATCACCAGAAGCCTTAGAGCGTTTTGGCCTCATGGGAGTTTTATAGCCTTCATGCCGCCCTTCCTACCTGTGGCCCTGAATGTTCCTGTCTCTCCTCCGCACTGCTGTCCAAGTGTATTTTCTTTTTTTTTTTTTTGAGACAGAGTCTCGCTCTGTCGCCCAGGCTGGAGTGCAGTGGCCGGATCTCAGCTCACTGCAAGCTCCGCCTCCCGGGTTTACGCCATTCTCCTGCCTCAGCCTCCGGAGTAGCTGGTACTACAAGCGCCCGCCACCTCGCCCAGCTAGTTTTTTGTATTTTTTAGTAGAAACGGGGTTTCACCGTGTTAGCTAGGATGATCTCGATCTCCTGACCTCGTGATCCGCCCGTCTCGGCCTCCCAAAGTGCTGGGATTACAGGCTTGAGCCACCGCGCCTGGCCCAAGTGCATTTTCTAACGTGTAAATTTGATCATATAACTCTTCTACTTAAAACCCTTCTAAGGTTCCTGTTGACTTCAGGATAACGTTGAAACTACTTAGCTTGGCATTTGAGGTCTGTTCCGTTCTGGTTCCTGTCCATCACTAGCCTCATTTTATATTTCCCAAGATACATCCTGTGCTCTGGCTACCCCTGTGTCCTCCAAATGCCACATGCTTTCCCCCCATCTCTCTGCCTTCGGATATCTCTCTGTCTCCCTTCTGTCACCTGGCAGCTGCCTCACCTACCCTTCTGATTCATCATCCCAGGATGCACTGGCTGGCTGATTGCACCATTTCATGTCTCTCTTCTGTGTTCTGGTAGCAGCCTCCCTGCTAGCACTGACTGGTCTCCAAAGTAATTGTTGATTCACTTTTCTGCCTGCCCCATATCCCCAGCCTGTCAGCAACTTTAGCACTGAATCTTGTTTGTCCCCACTGTGCATCCTCAACATTTAGTGCAATGCTGGACACTTAAGAGACACATGATGCGAGAATGCTGAGAGGAGAGAGACAGAATTGTGAACTGGTATGAAAATTAAAGAAGGCTTTTGCCGGAGGCAGGGTCGAACCCTAGAGAAATAATTTCTAGACATCATTTTCAGTGGTTCTTGCTTTTATTGCATTAACCTCATTCACTCTCTTTAGCATAATGCCAGTTTCCCTTTGAGCCATGACATTTCCTTGAAGGTTTTCACCCTCTTTTTTCAAAAATAGGCATTCTTTTCAGTATGAATTCCTGCACTTGTGCTCTGGCTTCATGTTTTACTCAATTCTGCCCCCTCCTCCTCCCACCAGCACTTTGTTCCCTAAAAAGTCACTGCTTCTCTTTGAGCCCTGTGTCCTCATGTGTAGGATGGAGAAATATTGGAATCCCTCTGAGTTTCTGTCTTCCACCTGTTTCTCTTCTGGGTTATCTCATTGTGCCTGCAACGCCAGAAACCATTTCCTCCCAAGTAATTCAGTTTCTCCCACTAGCCTGAACCTCCCTCTGGACCCCGGACCACATTATCCAGCTGCCTGCTTGCCTCCTTCTGTACCGTATAATCTTTGTCCCAAGGCTGGTCCTGGCTGGGCGCGGTGGCTCAAGCCTGTAATCCCAGCACTTTGGGAGGCCGAGACGGGCGGATCACGAGGTCAGGAGATCGAGACCATCCTGTCTAACACGGTGAAACCCCGTCTCTACTAAAAATACAAAAAACTAGCCGGGCGTAGTGGCGGGCGCCTGTAGTCCCAGCTACTCGAGAGGCTGAGGCAGGAGAATGGCGAGAACCCGGGAGGCGGAGCTTGCAGTGAGCCGAGATCGCGCCACCGCACTCCAGCCTGGGTGACTGAGCAAGACTCCGTCTCAAAAAAAAAAAAAAGGCTGGGCCTTTTCTGGCTTCACTGGCTCAGAATGATGCTGCCTCTATCCAGTCACACGAGCCAGAAATCTGGTCATCCTACCGGACAGCTGTCTTCCCCCTACCACCCCTGTGTCTTGTGGATTTCATGTCTTGAATGTCTCTCAGCCTGCCACCTTGCATTTCTTCTGCCACCACCTCAATCTCTGCTATACTGCAGTAGCTTCCTAACAAGCCTCCTTGTATCTACTCTGGGCCTCTCCAGTTCATTCCCACATCATCCCCACAGTTTTCTCTAGAAAAGCAGATCTGATCATGTCCCTATCATAATGAAACACCTGAATGTCTTCTTCCCTGTGCTCTAAGAATAGGGGCTAAATTCTTTCATATGGCCTACAAGAGTCTGTGTGGCCTGGTCCCTGTGGGCATCCAGCCCCAAGTCATTCCACGTTCCCTGCCACAGGGCTTTTGCATGCACCTTTTGCCTGGAACTCTCTTCTCTCTCCTTTCTCCACTTCTACCTTTCCCTCCCCCGACCTCCCCTTTGCTCTGTTAAGTGCCCACTCTTTCAAGGAAACCCTTCCCTGACCTCTATAAAAAGGTGTATTCCTTCTGTTGCAAGCTCTCATATCACTGTGTATCCCTTCTTTTTTCTTCTTTTCTTTTCTTTCTTTCTTTTTTTTTGAGATGGAGTTTCATTCTTTGTTGCCCAGGCTGGAGTGCAACGATCTTGGCTCACTGCAACCACCGCCTCCAGGGTCCAAGTGATTCTCCTGCCTCAGCCTCCGGAGTAACTGGGATTACAGGCATATGCCACCACACCTGGCTCATTGTTTTATTTTTAGTAGAGACGGGGTTTCGCCATGATGGCCAGGCCAGTCTCAACTCCTGACCTCAGGTGATCCACCCACCTCAGCCTCCCAAAGTGCTGGGATTACAGGCATGAGCCACCACACCTGGTCCATAATTTTACGTTTTCTTGAGTGATCTTTGATTA
The DNA here is from genome assembly GCF_000951045.1 of Mandrillus leucophaeus. Classification (NCBI taxonomy): domain Eukaryota; kingdom Metazoa; phylum Chordata; class Mammalia; order Primates; family Cercopithecidae; genus Mandrillus; species Mandrillus leucophaeus. Next base: position 799,903 of record NW_012104721.1, on the reverse strand, counting down.
ATATATTTTTCTCCCATTTAAATGTAAGCTCCACCAGGACAGGTACCCTATCTTTGATTTCCCACCATTGTGTCTGCATCCCATAGCAGAATGCCTGGTGTGTAAAATGCAATGGAAGGATGAATTCATGCATAAATGAGTTGTGAAGACTGGAGATTGCTCATGAGAAGCACCTGGTCAGTGTCTGGCACACAGTAGGCCTTCAGTGAGTAGAGAGTAGCTCTTAGTATTAGTTCATTGTAGGTGTTCTCTTGGATGTGAGCATTCTATTGTCTGGTTAAGGCCATGTGGTTTACAAAGGCTTTCCCAAATTGTCTGCACACCTCAATTTATGTCTAATGAGTTACACACATGGTTACTGGAGTGACAGGAGACAGAATACAGGGGAGGTATATGATCTGCGTGGCTGATTCAGAGCAGGGGTTCTTAATTTGCAGTAGGGTGCAAATGCATAATGTCTCAGAGGGTTTTGGAAGCAGTGGATCCTCACCCCAGAAAAATACACATCTACATGCAGTTCTGCATCTATTGTCAGAGATGCACAGGGTACTGAGACTCTCGGAGGCCCTGGCTTGGAGGAAGATTAAGGAAAAGACAGGAGTTAGCCTGCCTAGCAGGGAGCCTGTGGATTGTTAAGGTCAGGAGGTGAATGAGTCCTCTTTGTTCCAAGTCAGAGTAGGAGCTTTGCATGTACAGGTACTGTTCACTTGTGTGTGAAGCCTTGGCTGACTATGAGAGAGTGGGTACCTGCACCTGAAGAGGATACATTGCCAGCCACCGACAGCAGGGACTGCCGTGGTCTCAGTTTTGACCGTGTGCCCAGCATGCAGCTGGTCACTCATACATGCTATCACTTATCCTTAAACGCCCTGCAAAGTGAGTAGTGTTGTCTGCATTTTACAGAGAATGTTAAAGAGACTAGGGAATGGAAGCCTCTTCACATGTGAATGATCTTACTTCCTACAGTCAGAATGCTTCCTGTAGTGAAAAAGGAAGCAGGCATTTTTTTCTGCTCAGCTCACAGTGTGTTGGGGTAGAGTAGGAAGGCTAGACTTCAGTTCCCAACAGCTTAATGGGCTGAATCCTCTGAGCCTTAGTTTCCTTAGTGTGTATAAGCATACAGTAACGACACCCCCTTCCTTGTAGGTGGCTGGGAGAACTAAGAGTCATTAAGTTTCACTCACATGTTCTAATTGTTCCCACTGTATTTTCTTAGAAGGTTTTTCAGTTTTCATTTTCAAAGGAAAATTTTCTTTGGATTAACCCCAGTTTCCAGCTATTCCATAAAAATGGAGTTTTAAGGTCCCGAGTCACACAGCCCACTCTGCCTTTACCAAAGGAAGGCACAAGAGAAGTCTCTCCTGAGATTGGCAGGGTTGCCAGTTCAGCAGCCCCTGGGACATCCAAGAAAGTTATACCAGTTCACTAATGGTACGATCTTTAAATGAAAGCTCAAAGGCAAATGTGACTGCGATTGGTTTCATCTCACTTCTTGGGTGATGTATAGTTCTTACTGTGATTGCTCAGTGCTAGAGTTCTTTGTCACTTATAGTTAAAAAATACCTGTTATAACCCAATGTGTCTTTGTGCACACATACACGCATATAACAAGACTTTTGCAAAATAATGCTTTCCTTTATTCTGTTTTATCTTTTTGAAAAATTCTAGTTGTGACCCAGTAAATTATTTAAGAATTGCAAATAGCTCACCACCTGCAGTTTGAAAAATGCTTTGTGACCATTTTCTGACCATTTTGGGAATACTGGCAAATAAATGAACTGTACTAGGTGAGGTTCCATTCATTAGTTTTATTTCCAGCTGTATCTCTCTGTTTTTAAAATGTCACAAAGGTTTTCAGCTATTATTTTACGTTTTCAAATTTTTTTAATATACAGACTTTTTGTATACTTCTTCTTATCTTGTGTATTTTTTAAAACTAAGATTGTACAGTATTTTGTTTTATTGTGGCATTTTAGCATAATAGTGTTATATTCATCAACATCCTTTTGAATAGATGTATGAGAGTATTTTTGCCAAGGTTTTGACTTTTAGATTTCTCATAATTTCTTCACTATTGGGACTGCTTTGTGCATCAAATTTTTCCTCTCTCTTTTTCCTCTCTTTATCCCCTGTATTTTTAATTATTTCTATAGAAAAGATGTGTAGATGTAGAATTACTGTGTTACAGAGTTTGAGGCTGGGCGTGGTGGCTCATGCCTGTAATCCCAGCACTCTGGGGGACCGAGGTAGGAGGGTTGCTTGAGACCAGGAGTTCAAGACCAGCATGGGCAACATAGCAGGACTCTGTCTCTACAAAAAAATTTAAAAATTAGCTAGGTGTGGTGGCACACACTTGTAGTCCAAGATACTCTGAAGGCTGAGGCAGGAGGATTCCTTGAACCCAGGAATTTGAGTTGCAGTGAACTGTGATCGTGCCACTGTACTCTATCCGGGCAACCGAATGAAACTGTCAAAAAAAAAAAGTTTGAACATTTTAAGGTTTATAATCAGTGGTGTGCTGATAAATGTTTAACAACCAACTCTTGTGAGGTGGAAAGAGTCCTGATTTTGTAGTGTTTTCTTACTTGTGTGATATCAGTACTCCCACCATGGCCAATTTCAAGCTACCAGTGTGAAGTCCTGGAATGCCGAGTTGGGGAGAGACATTAACAGTTGGCTCCCAGAAGCCTATCTGGGCCAACTCCAACACACCACTGCTTGTGATAAATGTTTCTCCAAGACCCTGCCAGCTTCCCTCCTACCAGCTGTGTACCCTTACCAGGATCAGATGTTATAGTATTGTACACATGTGTTAGGTTGAAATTGGGCCTTAAGTTCTTCTCTCAATGAAATGTGGATTCCACAGTCGCACTATATTGCTACAACAGATCATCATCTTTCAGGCCAGTTCTTATGATGACGTTAAAAATAGCTCGTGACATTGTCCCATTGCCAATCTTTTGGGAAAGGTTGCTTGACTCTTCTACTTCATTCAGAGCAGCTATTGAAGATTGAATATTTGGGAAATGTTGTGTAATTTCAACAATATTAGCCCTTAATTCTAGGGCTTTAAAATCTATGGACAAGAGCAATAGCCAAGGAGCAACAATTTATATGCTATTAGTTGGGCTCTTTCTTCACTTAGTGATCTCTTTGCATCTTGGCAGCTGTCTGTGACTTTGAAGTGCATTAGGTATTTCAATTTTTCCCCCATACTTTAAAAATGTGTAATCTCCTTTGTGCATTTCCTGTTACATCAAGTGTTTGAGTTATAAAGACAGCCATTTGTTAGATTAGCATGTTTTATGGGATCATTGTGGAAAATGTTCTTACTGGAGACAAGCAAGTTGGCAATTTTGCCCTCTTTCTCACAGTGTACTTTTTCGGCAAATTGCTTGGCAGACTGATCATGACTGAATCATTTCAATGAATTATATGCTCTCAGCCAAGTAGAAAGGAACATTCATTTCATAAAGTTTCTAAACAAAGTTTTTCTTCAGTTATGTTGTGCTTCTTTCTGCTGATTTGTATTACAAAAGGAAGTGATTTGCCCAAGTTTGCACAATTAATTTGTGGCAAAGCCAGTTCTAAAACCAGAACTCCTAGTCAGTGATTATTTATGAAAAACGTTTTTTAAAAAATTCTGTTTAACCATAGCATAAGCTGGCTTACCTAGCATTGTGCCAATGAATCATTCCTCCAACGATTAAGATAGATTCTGAGTTGATTCCTAAAGCACTTGAAGATTTTGGAGTCACTTTTGAATCATCAAAGAAAGATTAAATGATGTTCAGCATAGTGTTAAATGGATTTTGTCATTTTCCTATTCGATGCCTGCCTTCTGCACTTATGCCTCATATAGGTAGGAAAGTTACCTTAAAGCATTTTCAAGCTGACCTGCTTTTATGGGTAAGTGGTAGATTTTTCTCCTTAACAGATCATTCCTGCTCTCTATAGCCCATGTTAGGTCAGGTTGCTCTAAGAAACTTATTTGTAGTCTTTTATGCTCAAAAAAAGATTTTTTTTCACTATTCTACCCCATTGCCTTTGCCTTAGGATAAGAAATATGCTTATTCTTTGAAATTAGGCATCCACGTGTAGCATCTAACATAATATTCTAATTTATATAATTTAGATATCATTTAGTCCCAACTCTACATTTGCACATGATAAAACCCAGACCCCAAGAATATTTGATAGATCAGAACTTATCCCTTTCTTTTCTTTGCTAATTAAGAAAAGATAACCTTGAAACTGAAGATAGCTAACTACCTACAGTCACATGCCACATGATGTTTCGGTCAACAGTAGACCACATATTCAGCAGTGGTTCCATAAGATTATAATAATGTATTGTTACTATGCCTTCTCTGTGTTTAGATTTGTTCAGATACACAAATACCATTGTGTTACAGTTACCTACAGTATTCAGTATGGTCACATGCTCTCCAGGTTTCTAGCCTAGGAACAACAAGCTATACCAGGTAGCTCAGGTGTGGTGTAGTAGGCTATACAATCTAGGTTTGTGTAAGAACACCCTGTGATGTTAGTATGACGGTGAAATTGCCTAACAATGCATTTCTCAGAGTGCATCCCCATCATTAAGCAATGACTGTCGTGGTGATGGATTGGATTGAACAAAGAGGTCAATGAAGTTACTGCAAGAGAGTGTATTTATGTTGTTTTTGTAGTTACCATTTGTTGAGTGCTGGCCTCATTCTGAGTTTCTGTGCTAAGTACAGTTAAAAATTATCCTATAGGCCAGGCGTGGTGACTCATGCATGTAATCACAGCACTTTGGGAGGCCGAGGTGGGCAGATCACCTGAGGTCCGGAGTTCGTGACCAGCCTGACCAACATGATGAAATCCCATCTCTACTAAAAATACAAAATTAGCCAGGCGTGGTGGCACATGCCTGTAATCCCAGCTACTCGGGAGGCTGAGACAGGAGAATGGCTTGAACCCAGGAGGCGGAGGTTATGGTGAGCTGAGATCGTGCCATTGCATTCCAGCCTGGGCAACAGGAGCAAAACTCTATCTTAAAAAAAAAGAAAAAATTATCCTATAGTTGAGAAAATTAAGGCATAGGGAAGTTAAGTAAATTGCTCAAGGTTATACAAGAGCAAGTGATCCAGAATGTTTGATTAAGGGCCCAGGTTTATGAAGTCATTTGAAAATTGCAACTCAAATGTTTCTGTAGGAATGGCATTTTCTAGATTGATACTGCCTGGATTCTTCCTAAGTAACCCATTTAATAGCCTTTGTGTGTGTTTTTTTTTTGTTTTTCCTTTGCTGGTTTGAATAGCCTTTAGATACTCTGTCAGATTGAGCTTTGATATAGTCTGTGTTGTTTTGTGACCTATAGGATATTTTCTTCTTAAACATTCTCTAAAGTTCTATGATTCTGGAGCCCGAAGAAATCCTTTGAGATGAAAGGTTCAACCCCCTCATCTTGCAGGAGAGGAAGGAACTTCCCCCGATGTCTTAGAATCAGTTAGCTGCAGAATTAAAACACATACCTGCTGACTGTTCAGCAAATGCGTTTTTCACTGCATCAGGCCATTTTCTAATTCTAAGCTATTCCAGTGTTTTGGAAGTAGAAATGCTAGTTTCTCCCTTCTCCCCCTTTTTACACTGGATGGAGTTATAAATACTTTTCTTTCTTCCTTTTTCTTTCTTTCTTTCTTTTTTTTTTTTTTTTTTTTGAGACGGAGTCTCGCTGTGTTGCCCAGGCTGGAGTGCAGTGGCGAGATCTTGGCTAACTGCAACCTCCGTCTCCCAGGTTCACGCCATTCTCCTACCTCAGCCTCCCAAGTAGCTGGGACTACAGGCGCCCGCCACCATGCCCAACTAATTTTTTTGTATTTTACTAGACAGGATTTTACCGTGTTAGCCAGGATGGTCTCGATCTCCTGACCTCGTGATCTGCCCGCCTTGGCCTCCCAAAGTGCTGGGATTACAGGTGTGAGCCACTGCGCCTGTCCTAGAGTTGTAAATGCTTTTTATGAATAAAAGCAATGTGAAATTGATGCGATGATTGCTAAATAAATGTAGCTTGTCTGGCAGACGCTATCTGTCGTAATTGGCCGAGGGGAACAAAATAAAAAGATGTCCCTGATGGAAGAGTAGCAAATGGGGTGGCCACAGGAACCAGAAGAGCTCAAGGAAGACAACTTCTTAATTTGGTGGAAGCCCTAGACTGGAAATCTTGTTCTCAGAGTTCTCTCGCTTCTCATTGGAAGCCCTCTTTTTTTTTTTCATCTTACTTTCACATTCTCACCTAGGAGAATCCCAGGGTTAAAATGCCATGAGACCCTGTATTGTTGAGAGAGGAAAGAAGGAAGGAAAAGGAACTTGCTGAGATGCTGCATCACGGTTTTGTATAGAAGCTTCAGGTCTGTGTCACTCAGGCATCACTTTTCCCCCTCTAGCTGCCTCCCAGGATCCCTGCTCAAGATCTTTGCAGAGGGGGAGTCCATGTATTCAAGCCTGGAGAAATTTACTAGTCTGTCATCTATTCAATAGATACTTGCTGACTATCAGGCATTGTGCTTAGGTAACTAGAAATGGAAAGATGAATACACTGCTCCTGCCTTCACAGAGAGTTCTAAACCAGCAAGACATCAAACATAAAATGCATCCTGTGTTTTCTTTATTCTAAAATGCTTGTTTCTCCATATTTTAATTTTTCTAAAGTCAGGAATTTCTTACAATTGTGTATATTTATGCAGTGAACCCTCTTTTAAGCAAATACTCATTTTCTTCTTTTGACTCTAGACAGCTAGTGCTAAGATGATAGTGTACACAAGAATCACATGCAGTAGTCACTGGACATGCAGGTATTGGTGGTACCTAGAAAGGTCTGGGATCAGATTGAGTGTGTGTATGTGTGTGGGTAGGGTGTTGTGCAAGTTCATCAAGCTTCTAGGCAATTCTGATGCAGGTGGTCTGTGCCGGACTGTACTTTGAGAAACTGCTGCAGACAATCAAGAAGTTTGTAACCTGCACATTAGAATCACCTGAGGATCTTTTCAAATAACCAATACTCAAGCCAAACTCCAGATCAATTAAACCAGAACCTCTGGAGGTGGGACACAGGCAGCAGTATTTTTGATAGCTCCGCAGGTGATACCCAAGAATCTTCAAGTGTGAGACCCATGGCTATTAGAAGGTTGAGGAAGAACAGTGCTTCTGAAACTTCCCTGGGTGTATTAATCACCTGGGTTCTTATTAAAATGCAAACTCTGATTCAGCAGGTCTGGGGTGGAGACTTGGGATTCTGCTTTTCTGAAGGCTCCCAGGGAAGGCTGATGCATGCATGCTGCTGGGGCATGGACCACATTTTGAGGAGCATGGGAAGATGTAGAGCCAGTTCAGAGTTTTCAAGATAATGACAGTTCAGAGATGTTTTCTTTTGCCTATAAGAGCACCCTCTCTAATATGCCCCAAATTGGAGTGCATGGAGTGGACCAGCCGCATCAGAATAATTCAGGAGCCTGGTACAGATAAAGATACAGATTGCTGGGCTCACCACTGGAGATTCTGAGTCTATCACCAATAATGATATTAGTAGCACTATGTATGTGCTGGACTTTTCATATTTAGTATCAGCTCATTTAATCCTCACTACAGCTCTATGAAATAAGTAATATATTATTTCCTCCATGATTAAACTGTGGCTTGGAGGATTGAGTACTTTTCCCTAGGTCTCATTTAGTAAGAGACTACTCAGTGTAGTAAGCTCTATTTTTACTAGATGCTGTAAACCTTAGATGCTGAAACCTTATCTCTGTGGAAAAGGAAATCTCAAATAAAGGTATTTCCTGAAAGGATGAGCATAGCTATGAACATATTTGTATTAAATTAAATATGAATCTGTCTATTTGCGTTTAAGAAATGAACATGCATTTAGACAAAAAAACGCTTCAATTTTAGGAATAAGAAAATTGTATATAACAGAAAAGGTAGCAAATATTTTAAAGAGTGTCTTTGAAATAATACAGTAATTATCTGATAAGACCATAGTAAAATTCATTTTCAGAGATTGAGCAGATTAAGACTACTTAATTGTCCTTCAAAAGGAAATAGAAAAAGTTTGGTACATCAATACAATGGAATGCCATTCAGCCATGACTCACAATGGTTGTAGAACATTTACTGGCATGGAAGACAGCTCATAATACAATAAGAGATATAAAACAATATTTAGGCCAGGCGCAGTGACTCATGCCTGCAATCCCAGCACTTTGGGAGGATAAAGCCAGTGGATCACTTGAGACCAGGAGTTCGAGACCAACCTGGCCAACATGGTGTAACCCTATCTCTACTGAAAAAATACAAAAAATTAGCAGGGCATGGTAGCACACGCCTGTCTGTTGTCCCAGGAACTAGAGAGGCTGAGGCACTAGAACTGCTTGAATCCCTTGAGGTGGAGGTTGCAGTGAGCCGAGATCATGCCACTGCACTCCAGCCTGGGTATAGAGTGAGACTCTGTCTCAAAACAACAACAACAAAGACAGTATTTACAGCATCATCCCATGTTTGTTTCAAAGTCCTAGTAATTAAAATATATTTATGCAAAGAATAAGGTTATGGGCAATTATATACCAAGATGTTAATAGTTCTCTCAGGATAGTGGGGTTATAGATATTCTTCTGAATATTAGTTAAGCTCCTACTTTGTGGCTGATACTATACCAAGCATTGTGGGAAATAAAAGGGAGTGTTTAGGGTGATTTCATCCTTACAGAACTAACTGGATCTAGATTTAACAAAAACGTGTCAGCCGTGTTTTCATTTAACCCATGCTATGCTTATGAAGGAAACCTATGGGTCAATTTATGGTTCTCTGCCAGCAATTTCTCTCCCTCACCCCTACTCACTCTACATCCTTCCTTCCTTTCTTCCACCCATTTATCCATCCGTCTACTTTGTTATTCAAAAACAGTCACCGAGTGTCTGCTCTGTATTTATGAACTGATCGTGGAGAGATGAAAAAGATACTCTCTGCTCTCCAGATGCTCTTTGTCTTCCTTTTTTTAAAAAAAAATAAGCTTTATTTTGGGATAATTTTAGATTTACAGAAGATAGTGGCAAAGACAGTACAGAGAATTACCATATACCTTCACCCGGTTTCAGTTTTCTCTAATGTTGTCACATTATATCACCACGTTTCATTAGTCAAAACTAAGAAGCCAGAATTTTTACATTACAATTAACTCAACTCTAGACATTTCCAGTTTCACCAGTTTTTTCCTATAATACCCTCTTTCTGTTTAGGATCCAGTCCAGGATACCACATTGCAATTCGTTGTCATGTCTCCTCCTTAGTTTCCTGTGATCTGTAATTGTTTCTCAGGCTTTCTTTGATTTTTTTGATGACCTTGACATTTTTGAGGAGTACTGATTAGTTATTTTTATAGAATGTCCCTTAGTTTGCGTTTGTCTGATGTTTTCTTGTGATTAGACTGGGGTTATTACGGGTTTTTGGAAAGAATACCAGAGTGAAGTACCGTTATCACCTGATATCCACGTGACATCCTTGGTAATGTTAAATTGATTACTTGGTTAAGGTAATATTTGCCAGGTTTCTCCACTGTAAAGTTACTGTTTTTTTCTTTGGAAGTAAATCACTAATTCCAGCTACCTTTAAGGAGGGGAAGGGTTAAATTTTGCTTCTGAAGAGGGCAGATTTGCATATATTGTTTGAAAATTTTCTTTAAGGAAGACTTGTCCCTTCACATTTATTCCATTCTTTATTTATATCAATGTGGACTCATAGATACTTATTTTATACTTTGGGTTATAATTCAACATCATATTATTTATATTGTTGTACAAATTGTGCCAGCCTTGGCCTTTGAGAACTCTTTCAGTTGATGCCTGTTTCCCCTTGGCATGCCCCAATTCATTTGTTTTTTGAGCACCTCCTTTCCTGGTATTATAGGATGCTTCAAGCTTGTCTTGTATTTTCCCTGCCTGAGCCCTAGAATTAACAATGTGTCCAAGGAGCCCTGATTTCTTTTCTTGGAGAATGGTATTTAGAAGTCAGTATCTGGGTGCTGGATGCTCATTGTCTTTGAAAGGAAGGAGACAGAAAAATGAAAAATGTTATATACAAGGTTCAAAGAGCTATGGAAGCAGCAAGGACAGGTCAACTACTTCTGCCAGGAGAAGACTTCACTGAAGAAATGGAATTTTAAATTGAGTAGAGTTTTCCAGATGAAGATCAGGATTGGAGTGGGATGGGAAAGGGAAGGGAGGAAATATATGTTAGCAAAATCAAGGGTAACTGGCTGTTTAACTTGATCTGATTGTAGACTTACATTAGTAGTGGCCCTTCTTTGATTTTCTCATTGCATAAAAATGAGTCAGTTTCACAGATTATATTTCTTTGTTTACAAGAGGATTTTCTCTACAAGCCCTCTTGACTGTCCTCCTTCATTCCCCATCTTCCTTCTAGTCTTTTTTCCTTCTAAATCTATTTAGCTCCTACTTTCTGCCAGGCCCAATGCAAGGCACAGGGATGCAGACAAGAATTTGATAACCCCTGCCATCAAGAAGTTCTGTAGTCCAGTGTGAGATCCTGTGGCTTTCTTCTCCTCCCCTTAGCCCTTTACCAGGTGTCTAATTTTTAAGGCTTTGCCGAAAGCATAAAAAAAACAAAGAGGAAGTATGAGCAACATCTGTATTGTGAAGCTGAGATGATACTTGACTCACTCAGAAAGTCTTTTTTGTTCACAGATAACAATTGGTGTATATGATCCCTGTAACTTAGCCCAGTACCCTGGATGGCCTTTGAGGAATTTTTTGGTCCTAGCAGCCCACAGATGGTATTTACAAGAGTGTGTGTTTGTCTGTCTGTCTGCCTTTGTCAGTATGTGTTTTACAATGTGTCTGTTTCTATTTGTATCTCTGTTTTCCTAAATGCTTTTTTTTTTTTTTTTTTCCTCCCCATTTTGGGCATGGAAATCAGGTAATCGATAAATCAGTCATAACCCAATTTCCATACTAGTGAACCTTAAGCAGGTCTGTTAGGGACCTGCATACTCTAATCATTCTGTGCTAAAGATGTTTTAGCATATGGTAGAGTTGGTAGCCAGAGGTCCTGACACAAATTCTGTAGCCCTCCCTTCTAGCTGTTTGGGTTTCTTTCAGATAGGATTTTCCTACTGCTGTCATTCTCCATTTTTTCTTAACCCTAAAACAATTAAAACAGAGGATATCTTAAAAGCCAATATATATTTGAAAAGATGCCCAACATCATGTCATTAAGGAAATAAAAATTAAAACCATAATGAGATGCTACTACATATCCACCAAAAGTATTTAACAAAAACGTCCATACCAAGTGTTGTCGAAGATGTGGAGCAAATACGGCTGGAAAAATGTTGGGCAATATCTACCAAAATTAAAAATATCTATGGCTCAGCAATGTTACTCTCAAGTATATTACTCACTGAAATACATACATAGATAGAAGCAAAACACATATACAAGAATGTTTACAGAAGCATTATGCTCAATAACTAAAAACTGGGAATAGTCCACATGTTCTTCAATAGTGAAATGAATAATAAATTTTAGTATATCCCTTACGATGAAATGCTGTATTACAATGAATCTGAGTGAACTATTAATACAGAAATCAACATGAATGAATTTTAAAAACATAGTATTAAGTGAAATAAGTTGGACCTAAAATAATACGTACTCTATGATTCCATTTATGTAAAGTTAAAATAGGCAAAACCAATATATGGACTTAGAGTAGTTGTTACTTTTGAAGGCAGTGGTTAATGACTGAGAGAAGGCATGAGACAGCCTTCTTTATACTTGGGATTTGTGTAATGTGTCTGCTTTACTTAAATAAAAATGTTTATTTAAAAAATGAAGATAGATAAATTATAGATTGTGCTGTGAGAGAGACAATCCACAATTATCCAGGTGGTAAGTCTACACAGTGCAAATGGGCTTCCTAACTACTGACTGAGGTGCTACTGCTTAATATGGAAGTTCATATGGGGAGAGCGGAGGGAACCAAAAGAACCCATGAGTTAAAGAGTTTTTTTTCTAAATGTCTTGTGAGCATTTTTTCCTTGCATTTAAAAGATTTATTTGTCAGAATTATTTATGTGCAATATGACTGTAATATAAAATTCACCTAGAAAGAAATCACAACTAATTCATTGTTTAGCCTCTAAACACTTGGACAGAGGAACCGTATATGAATATGTTCAAAAGAGTTAAGGCCATCTCCTGTGGGTATCAGAGAGGCATAATTACAATGCATTGAATTCTCTCCAACTGGTTTGCTGAAGCTCTTATGTGAGCTTTTTCTTTTCCTTCCTTTAAAAAAAATAATAAATAAATAAAAATCCGGGCATGACAACAGGAGTAGCAGTTTCCAGTCTGTTGAAGTTCTTTGCTTCCGTGACCGTACCATGCAGGGGGCGCGAGACGTTGCCCACAGCATCATCTTCGAAGTGAAGCTTCCAGAAATGGCATTTAGCCCAGGTAATTTGCCGGTCTTTGAAAATGCATATAATTATCATTTATCAGAAACGGAACCAGGTTTACTTTCTTTTCATCCCTTCACAATGGCACAAGAAAGGAAGAGAAAAGTACAACTTGTACCTCTTTGCCAATGCAGACACCTACTTCGAACAGAGGGCACGCTCTGCTATTCAGACTGGAACAAAGGCAAAGATTGTGACCAGGAAATTTTCTCTAGGCAGTTTTTTCAGTCTTCAGGATTTGTTCCCCTCTTTCCCCCTGTTTTCAATTTTACTTTTGTTTAACACAAAATCTTTATTCCTGTCCATTCTTAAAGGAAGGATGAAGTATTAATGCACTTAAATATTTATTTGTTCTATACTTTAAAGTTGTATGTGATCCTATTCTCCATATAGCAAACCAGTCAGCAAAAATGCCATTTCTCCTTCCACATTTAATATCTTCATTTGATCCTTATTTGACAACTATCAGCTTTTATCCCCATTTTCTAAATTCAGAAACTTAGACTGAGAGACATTTTATCTATAGAGAGATATATGTGTGTGTGTATATATACACATATATATATTTTTACGTATGTCACAGAGATGGAATACATACTCAAGTTTGAGTAAAATAAGGATATAATGCCCAGCTCCAGAAATACTTCTTATCAGGAATCCATGTCCTGTGTCAAAGTCAGAGTACAATGTCTGGCACATCGTAGGTGCTTTATAAATGTTATGTAAATTTCCTAGCTCACATAAAGCCCCGCACTTTTATACTTCTTGCCAGAATAATTCCTGATTTGATTTGTATGCTTTTGAGAGCACTTTCACAACATATATTATTATTATTATTTTTGAGGCAGAGTCTAGCTTTGTCACCCAGGCTGGAGTGCAGTGGCATGATCTTGACTCACTGCAGCCTCCACTTCCCAGGTTCAAGTGATTCTCCCGCCTTGACCTCCCAAGAAGCTGGGATTACAGGAGCCCGCCACCACGCCCTGCTAATTTTTGTATTTTTAGTAGAGACAGGTTTCACCATGTTGGTCAGACCGGTCTTGAACTCCTGACCTCAAGTGATCCACCCACCTTGGCCTCCCAAAGTGCTGGGATTATAGGTGTGAGTCACCAAGCCTGGCCTCACATGTATTATTTAACTTGTTGTTCCTCACACCATCCTGATGGTTCCAAGGCACATTTCTTTCCTTATGCCATAGATATGCCTTAAAATGTGTGTGTGTGATGGGGGAGGTGGTGTCAAAATCTCTTTCAAGGCTGGGTGTGGTGGGTCATGCCTGTAATCCCAGCACTTTGGGAGGCTGAGGCAGGTGGATCATCTGAGGTCAGGAGTTCGAGATTGGCCTGACCAACAAGGTGAAACCCTGTCTCTACTAAAAATACGAAAATGAGTGAGGTGTGGTGGCGGGCATCTGTAATCCCAGCTACTCAGGAGGCTGAGGCGGGAGAATCACTTGAACTTGGGAGGTGGAGGTGTAGTGAGCCTATTGCGCTGCTGCACTCTAGCCTGGGTGACAGAGCAAGACCCTGTCTCAAAAAAAAAAAAAAAATCTCTTCTGAGATATCTTTTCTAGAGTGCTAAAGTCAAAAGGATTCAGGACTGGCCCACATGACATTTTTTCAGCAGTTCTGTGCTCTAACATGGATGTCTTTACAGACTTCTCTGAAAGATTGACAGAGTACTTCCGTTTGATCAAAGGACGATGCTGCTTTTCAGTTTAGAGCCTTTGCCGTTCTGCTGACTTTAGATATTTGCATTGGATGTAGCACCCTCTTCTGGCAAATTATAAAATAGCTCCTGTGTAATGTTAATTTACATGCTGTACCTTGTTTTATTAAACCACACTTAAAGATAGTCGCAGGGGTATCCAATCTTTTGGCTTCCCTTGGCCACACTGGAAGAAGAATTGTCTTGGACCACACATAAAATACACTAACACTAACAATAGCTGATGAGAAAAAAAAAAAAAAAGCAAAAAAATCTCGTAATGTTTTAAGGAAGTTTATGAATTTGTGTTGGGTCACATTCAAAGCCGTCCTGGGCTGCGGGTTGGATAAACGTGGTCTTGGGGAATGAGGTGAGAGTTAACTAAAAAGTAATGTGGGTCTGGTCTGTGTGTCTGACAAGCTGCCAGGCACCTTCCATGAGGCAATCACTTAATTCTGCCAACCACTCTGTGGAGAGGCAGTTTTCTTTACACTTTATGACAAAGTCACTGAGTTATTCTTACATCCTACTCTCTATGATAACGCTCATGCTTGATGATGCTGACTTTTTTTTTAATCTTTTTTTGAGATGGAGTCTTGCCCTGCCACTTGAGGCTTGAGTGCAGGTTCGCTTGTTGGCCAGGCTCGAACCCCTGACCTCGTGATCCGCCAGCCTCAGCCTCCCGAAGTGCTGGGATTACAGGAGTGAGCCACTATGCCCAGTCACTTTTTTTTTGGAGACAGAGTCTCGCTCTGTCACCTAGACTGGAGTGCAGTGGCAGGATCTCAGCTCACTGCAACCTCTGCTTCCGGGGTTCAAGCAATTCTCCTGCCTTAGCCTCCTGAGTAGCTGGGACTGCAGGTGCACACTGCCACACCTGGCTGTTTTTTTGTGTTTAGTTGAGATGGGGTTTCACCGTGTACCCAGGCTGGTCTTGAACTCCTGAGCTCAGGCAATTTGCCTGCCTCAGCCTCCCAAGGTGCTAGGATTACAGGCGTGAGCCACCGTGCCCAGCTGATGCTGACATTTAAACCTAGAAACCACACCTTACATTTCCATCTGAAAAAGGTTTTCTGACATCCAATAATGCCTTTAACATATCTTCTTTATGCCTGATATTTAATGTAGATTATTTAGCTTAGGAAAGGCAAATGAATTTCCTGTTTTTCATGTAAATTAATATGTTCCCTCTTAGCTGTAAATAAAACTTTATGGTAAATACAGCTTTATAAAGAATTTTTCTATATCATAATGTAAACTGAAAATATAAGTATGGTTGTACTTTTCAGTACTTTTAAGACATCCCATAGTTGCCATGGTAATGGTATAAGGAGTATTATTTTAAATTATTTTATTTTATTTTATTTTTTGAGACAGGGTCTCGACCTGTCACCCAGGCTGGAGTGCAGTGGCAAAATCATAGCTCACTGTAGCCTTGACCTCCCAGGCTCAAACCATCCCCCCAGCTTAGCCTTCTGAGTAGCTGGGACTACAGCGATGTGCCACCACACCTGACTAATTTTTGTATTTTTTGCAGAGACAGGGTTTCACTAGGTTGCCCAGGCTGGTCTTGAACTCCTGGGCTCAAGCAATCCTCTAGCCTCAGCCACCCAAAGTGCTGGGACTACAGGTGTGAGCTACCTTGTGCAGTCGTGGAGTATTATTTTAAATATCCTATGTCTTCTTTTGCTTCCTCATGGTGTGTTACAGCTCTGGCACCTGGTGGAGGAAGATGGCAGACACTGCTGAGGGTAGAGATTCCATCATCTTAACTCTGGTTTTTCCTGTGCTCCTCCTGCTTGCCCACTATGGGAGACAGTCCCTAATTTTTCCCTAAAAAATATTTTCTTGGCCAGTCGCGGTTGCTCATGCCTGTAATCCCAGCATTTTGGGAGGCCAGGGCAGGCAGATCATGAGGTCAAGAGATCGAGACCATCCTGGCCAACGTGGTGAAACCCCGTCTCTCTACTAAAAATATAAAAATTAGTTAGGCATGGTGGCGCACACCTGTAGTCCCAGTTACTCAGGAGGCTGAGGCAGGAGAATTGCTTGAACCCGGGAGGCAGAGGTTTTAGTGAGCCAAGATAAGTGCCACTTTACTCCAGCCTGGCAGGAGAGCAAGACTCTGTCTCAAAAAACATATATATATATGTTTATATATATGTTTATATGTATCATATATTTATCATTTAATTTGGTGTATGTCTTATCGGTATAGATTATATGGAGGCAGGTATGGTAAATCAAATACTATTGCCGTATGTGGTATTTTTTTCATTATTAAGCTTAAGGAGCATCTGATTTTCTTAGAAATGGCTATAGCCTTTATTATTATTATTATTATTATTATTATTATTATTTTGAGAGATGAGGGTCTTCTTATGTTGCCCAGGCTGGCCTTGAACTCCTGAGCCAAATCCTTCCTCCTGCAATCTTTCCTCCTGCCTTAGCCACCCAAGTAGCTGGGACTACAGACATGAGCCCAGCATCTGTTACCTTTTGAGCATAGAGAGCTTTTAATTGAAATTATGTTTTATTTTTGTCTAATAATTTCTTACCTGTAACTAGAGAAAACCTAGGCTGGAGTTATGGATGACAGTACTAGGCTATGATTCTGTAGTTCTTGTCAAGTTCCTGTGCTATGTATTAGAGACACATTAAAAAAAAAAAAAACAAACTTGAATTTTCCGTTCAGGGTATATGTGGTTTGTTATATAGGTAAACTTGTTTCACAGGGGTTTGTTGTACCAATTATTTGATCACCCAGGTACTAATACCTAGTACCTAGTATTTTTTCTGATCCTCTCCCTTCTCCCACCCTTCACCCTCAAGTAGGCCCCAGTGTCTGTTGTTCCCCTTTGTGTCCATGAGTTCTCATCATTTAGCTCCTACTTATAACTAAGAACATGCAATATTTGGTTTTCTGTTCCTGCACTAGTTTGCTAAGGATAATGACCTCAAGCTCCATCCATGTTCCTGCAAAAGACATGATCTCATTCTTTTTTGTGGCCGCATAGTATTTCATGGTGTATGTGTACCACATTTTCTTTATCTAGTCTGTCACTGATGGGCATTTAAACTGATTCCATGTGTTTGCTGTTGAGAGACACATTTTTAATTCAATCTAAGAATAGTAATAAAATCAAACAAAATATCAATTAGTAGCAGGTGAGAACTGTTTCTTTTCCCCACAGAAAAACAATTCTGAAGTCTTAATCTCTTTATGAAACTCAAATCTGACTGGGTGTGGTGGCCCATGCCTGTAATCGAAGCTGCTCCAGAGGCTGAAGCTGGAGGATCACTTGAGCCCAGGAGTTAAAGAATAGCTTCAGCAACATAGCAAGACCCTGTCTCAAACAAGAAAACTCTATTTTTTCAGTTTTAATTTTTCATGGCATTAAAAAATACCGCATTAGAGTGCCCAATTTAAAATGGGGAAGGACGTTTGCTTTCTGGCTTCTTGCTGTGAATGATACCCCCAGCCAAACTGGGGCCCAAGTAGCTTTCAAGGATAATTGGCCCTATGGTTTCTCATTGGTCATCCTATCCCAGAAACAAAAGATCGTGTAAAGGGAATCTCAGTACCTTCTATGTCCCATAATTATATTGGGCAATACTTTTTTTTTTTCTTTTAATGTCAAAAGCTAAAAAGTTTCTCAAGGAAAGGAAAATTGCAATCTTGATAGAAATTCAAAAGTAGGAGAATGGACAAAGAAAACCAGTGTACAGGCCAAGTGTGGTAACTCACGCCTGTAATCCCGGCACTTTGGGAGGCTGAGGCAGGTGAATCACGAGCTCAGGAGATCGAGATCATCCTGGCTAACACGGTGAAGCACCATCTCTACTAAAAATACAAAAAATTAGCCGGGTGTGGTGGCGGGCGCCTGTAGTCCCAGCTACTCAGGAGGCTGAGGCAGGAGAATGGCGGGAACCCAGAAGGCAGAGCTTGCAGTGAGCCAAAATCGTGCCACTGTACTCCAGCCTGGGCAACAGAGCAAGACTCTGTCTCAAAAAAAAAAAAAAGAAAAGAAAAGAAAAGAAAAAACCAGCGTACAATTAGAAACAAAATTAAAATTCCCCCTCCCAGTCCCATACATCTTAATTTCAAGTCAAGGAGTTTCTGTTCCTGCAGAGTCTGTTGCTTAAGGCAGACTGGAGGTGATGCTGGAAGTGTAGGCTGTGGCGGAGTGAATTTCTTGCTTAGGAGTTCAGGCTTTATTGTGAGCAGTAGGAATTCAATGAGAAAAGGGGAGCAGCATAGGTCCTGAGATGTAGGGAGCCCAAGAGGGTGGGTGGATCCACTAGCAAGATTTACAAGGCTGTGGTTCCACCAAGGCAAGCAGAGCTTTCATTAACATGAGGACGCAGGCGTGTCCTACAAAGCAATTGAGATGTTTAAGAGAATTTTGCAACAGTAGAATAGAGCAATGTTTCCTTTGAGATTGTAATTGGTATGCAGGGAAATGAAGGGAGATATCGAGAGCCATGTAAGTTCGGGAAACACAAAGCCAAATCAAATCACGTGGGTTCTGTACTGCAGGTTTCTCAGAGCTTTTATCTCCCTCATGTGCCATGTGAATGGCCAGGTTTGAGTGGTATTGGGGGGCTGGAGATAGAAGATAGATATAAGTATAGAAGCATTTCCCAAGTCTGTTTAGCTACAGGATCCTTATCCTCTGAGATTATTGAATAGGACACACTTTGGGAACTGCTAGAATTGGAGTTAATTGGAGTTACAGAGGCTCCCATAGCAGGGATTAAAAGGGCAGCGGGGAAGGGAGAAGTCAGGGAAGGGAAAGTTCTGAATGGATAAAGATGAGCTTAAAGGAAAGGGCAGCTTAATCAAAGGACAGTCACCTTGGACTATGATCTGCTCACAGGTGCAGTGACAGAAAGGCTGAGCAGGGGGACATGGTAAGGATGAGCAACAGAAGGTACATACTGAATTTAAAGATTCAGATCCCAATAGGAACTTCAGTGAAGGTGTGCTGCAGTTACATTGGCTTGGCTTGCTTAGATAGAAGCCTCAGTGGGGTTATACCTACCCCAGATAAGACTGTCTTTTTTTTTTTTTTTTCCCAGCAACTTCCAGTAACAGTGAAAGTTGAGGCACCTTGGGCCAGAGTTGAGGACTATTTCAGAAGCTCCTGTACAGGAAGATTGCTTGGGTTTGATGGTCCCTAAACAAGACTCCCAGTAGTTGAGAAAGATGGGGAGGCAACTGTAGCAAGTCCATGGAAATTCAGGCCCTCAGGTCTCTTTTAGAAAGAAGCAAACCAAAAGCTTGTCAATGCATGGGCCATTATGAATGTCGATCCTTTTTATACAAGGTCGCTGCTTGATCTGTTTGTTTTTATTCTTCCCTCCTTCATTAAGCTTTGTGTTTTATTTGCCTTAAGATTGTCCTAAAGCAGTTGGATGGGAAAAGAACCAGAAAGGAGGCATGGGACCAAGGATGGTGAACCTCAGTGAATGTATGGACCCTAAAAGGTAGATTTGGGAAGCTGTTTTCTCCAGTCAGGCTTGTTGTAACCAAGACACACACCAAGTTCTGTCAGGCCAACACAACATTGTGTAATTCAGCCCAGGGGGTGCCAGTCATGCTGCCATGTGTTATCCTGCTCTTGAATTGAAGTTGGGTTGTGAGAATTAATATTAACAATGCATTTCCTGAAGGGCAGACTGTTCATCTGTTCTAGACATTTTAAATTTTGTTCTTCTTTCAAGCTCATGCTCTCAGACCACCAGTGTACCTGTACTGTCTTTCAGTCCTTTATGCATTGTCCTCTGGCTTGGTCCTATTGGCTCACTTCTCCCTGTGCCCCAGACGGAGTCTTGCTCTGCACAGGCTGGAATACAAGGGTGCGATCTCTGCTCACTGCAAGCTCCGCCTCCTGGGTTCAAGCGATTCTCCTGCCTCAGCCTCCTGAGTAGCTGGGATTACAGGCACACGCCACCACACCCAGCTAATTTTTTGTATTTTATAGGGACAGGGTTTCACTGTGTTGCCCAGGCTGGTCTCGAACTCCTGACCTCGTGATCCACCTGCCTCGGCCTCCCAAAGTGCTGGGATTACAGGCATGAGCCACCACGCCCAGCCCTTATTGGCCCACTTTGAAGGATATTAGAAGAATTATTTCATGGAAACCACTATTGTATTTAAGGGCGAATCTGAGTGCACTCTTTTTGTTTGTTTGTTTGTTTGAGACAGTTTTGCTCCTGTTGCCCAGGCTGGAGTGCAATGGCATGATCTCGGCTCACTGCAACCTCCACCTCCCGGGTTCAAGCGAATCTCCTGCCTCAGCCTCCTGAGTAGCTGGGATTACAGGTGCCTGCCACCACACCCAGCTAATTTTTGTATTTTTGGTAGAGACAGGGTTTCACCATGTTGGCTAGGCTGGTCTCGAACTCTTGACCTCAGGTGATCCACCCGCTTCGACCTTCCAAAGTGCTGAGATTACAGGGGTGAGCCACTGCCTGGCCTGAGTGCATTCTTTATTAAGGAGATATGAGAGAAATTTCTGTTTTCAGTACTAGGAAAAACTTTCCTCTTAATCAAATGGTGTGTTCTTATTCGTGGACACCATGATTCCTATAACCAGTCATGCTCTTCCCTTTTCACCTTGGCTGCTGGAACTCAGTATCAGATTTGTGGCCCCCTCATTGCAGAGGACTCCAATAGCATGCTGCTGGGGGTAACCTTTCTCCTCCCTGCTTACCCTCCAGCTTCATTTTCTTTTTCATTTGATCCCAATTTCCTTATTATTTCTTATTTTCTCACATAGCCACTTGAAATCTTTCAGAACAAGATTATTGCACAAATGAGAGACTGAATAAGTAAATCTCTCCTTTTCTAGGTTAGCTGAGTCATCAGTGGATCTAAATCTCAAACTGATGTGTTGGAGATTGGTTCCTACTTTAGACTTGGACAAGGTTGTGTCTGTCAAATGTCTGCTGCTTGGAGCCGGCACCTTGGGTTGCAATGTAGCTAGGACGTTGATGGTAAGTAGGAGGTGGGGGGTGCAAATGGCACCTTTGAAATTGTAGCTTCTCTTCTTGTTTTACTCTTCATGATTGCCTTCCATCTCCCAGCTCTCCATCCCCTCCATCTCTCCCTCCCTTCCTTTTTCCTTTTCTTATCTTTTTAAGTGTAAAAGAAATACAAGCTTTTATCATCAGATAGAAACAGAAAGTCCTCCACACCCATCGCAAGTCCCATTTCCTGTTAAGCTGACTTTGTAGATTAGTATGCAGCCTGTTTCCCAGATGTTATTGTAGACATATCTAAATATAGAGAAATGTTTATCTTTGCTGATATTTATTTATATTTATGAAAATTAGATCATAGCATACTATCTATAACAGGTTTTTATTTTTAACTAGATAGAAAAATGACTGTGGCTACCTTTCTGTGTTTCCGTAGTATGTATATGTGGTATTTTGTTGTATGACTATGTTCTTTATTTAATCAATTTCAGGTTACTTTCTATTTTTTTCTATTAGATACTGTTCTCTATTAGAGAACATTCTTTTACTTGTATGTTTATTCATCTATAGGATTTTTTTTTTATTTTAGGAAGAAAGCCCTAGTCATAGAATTGCTATGTTAGAGAGAGTTTAGAATTTGAATGTAAATATTTTATTTATGTTTGTCATTATTATTATTTTTTTTTTGAGTCAAAGCCTCACTCCGTCACCCAGGCCGGAGTGCAGTGACATGATCTCAGCTCACTGCAACCTCCGCCTCCTGAGTTCAGCGATTCTCCTGCCTCAACTTCCTGAGTAGCTGGGACTACAGGGGTACACCACTACACCTGGCTAATTTTTGTATTTTTAGTAGAGACAGGGTTTTGCCATGTTGTCCAGGTTGGTCTTGAACTCTTGCCCTCAAGTGATCTGCCTGCCTTGGCCTCACAAAGTGCTGGGTTTACAAGTGTGAGCCACCATGCCTGGTCAAAATTTTTTTTCAAACGAAATTGCCTTCCAAAAATGTTACACATATGAGACATAGAACTTTTTTCCACACTCTTGCCAAAATTTGATATGTCAACTTTTGAAATCTCAGTCAGTTAAGTAACATTTATTGTTTGAATTTGCATTTCTTTAATTAGCAAGGGTGAGTTTAATTTTGTTTCTTTTGTGAGTTTTATTCCTTTGATTCATGTTCTTTGGGTTGTGTCTTTTATTGATTTAGAGTTCTTTTTATTAGGGCAATTAACCTTTTTTCTGTATTATGATACAAATGTTTTTCTCAGTTTATCTAAGGTATCTTTAGCCATATAAAAGTTTTTTTCAGCTTTATGTTATTATATGTGTCAGTCTTTTCCTTTGTGGCTCATGGAACTCTTGTTTTTTATGTTAGAGCTTTATGAATATGGAAATTTTTTGGTTATATGATGAGGGGTAAAGATCTAGCTACTTTTGCACAAAATGGATTGTTAGTTGTTTTAATGGCATTTATTCAGTAATCTGAATCATTTTTCTGTCTTTATCAAATGCTAAACCCCCTTACATACCTGAGTCTCTTTATGGATTCTCCATTTTGACTCATTGATCTATTTTTTTATTCCTATATTCATATTCACTGTTTTAGTTGAAATTACAATGAATTTATAGATAAATTAGAAGGAATTGATGTATTTTTATGACATTAATCCTTAGTTCTGGAAGCATAGTGTATCTCTTAATTAGATCATCTTTGTCTTTCAGTAGTATTTTCTTTATATAGGCCTTGCACGTATCTAATTTAGTTTAAATATGGTATTTCTACATATTTAATGATGTTTTTTCCTTTAGAGATATTTTCTCCCATTAAACCTTCCAGTTGACTATTACTGGGATGTAGGAAAAATAGTGAATTTTGCATATTTATCTTTGGCCATCTTTCTAAGCTCTCTTAGTTCTAAGAGTTTTTTATTCTTTTGTAGCTTAATAGTATTCCTCACCAACACTTATATCTTTCTTTTCCTTGTCTTATAAGACTGGGTAGAACTCCACAGTAATGTAGACGGGTGGCAGTGAGAGTTGTTATCTTTGTTTTGTTGCTGACTTTAATGAGAGTGCCTCTTGTTTTTACCTTTAATTTTGATATTGGTTTCTGGTAAGTGTTCTTTATAATTTAAAGAAGCTGATTTCTGCTTCCGCATGTTTATATCAGAAATGTTGAGCTTTATTAACTATGTTTATGAAGACAAAGTATTCTAATGTTGAGCATTCCTAGAATAAACCCTATTTGTACACGGTATCTTATTCTTCTCATATACCCTTGAATTCAATTATTAATGTTTTGTTTTTAAATGTTACATCTCGGCTGGGCACGGTGGCTCACACGTGCAATCCCAGCAGTTTGGGAGGCCAAGGTGGGTGGATCGTTTGAGCTCAGGAGTTCGAGACCAGCCTGGACAACATGGCGAAATCCCATCTCTACAAAAAAAAAAAAATTAGCCAGGCTGTGGTGGCGCGTGCCTGTAGTTGCAGCCGCTCGGGAGCTGAGGTGGGAGGATTGCCTCAGTCCAGGAGGTTTGAGGCTGTAGTGGGCTAAGATCGTGCCATGCTCTCCAGCCTGGGAGACAGAGCAAGACACTGTCTCAGTCAACCAATAAATTAATCAATAAATTTTACATTTCACTTCATAAGTCAAATTGGTTTATCGTCATATTATTCCTTGTTCTATCTGTATATTTTATAGCTACATTATGCTAGCTTTATAAAATAAACTTAAAAAGTTCTGCCTTTTTTAAGCTCCAGAACAGTTTAAATAAATGAATTATCTGTTTCTTGATGGTTAAGTAAAATTCAGTTATAAATCCGTCTGGGCCAGATGCATTTAAGAATTTTGTTGGTTGGGGCAGTGGGGGTGCTGGGAATCTGTGAACTTCTACATATGTTTCTGGGTTGACTAACCTTTTTAGATTTTGTACTGCTTTTCTGGCTTTAAAAATTAATTTGTATAAAATATATATGGTATTCTCTTATTTTTTAAATCTTGTTTTTATCTTTTAAAAAATCTTTTCATATTCCTAATGTTGTATATTTGTGTTTTCTCTTTTTTTCTCATATTCAGCCTTGCTAGAGAAGCCTGTCTATTTTATCAGTCTTTTTGGAGCATTACTTTATTATTCTATAATTTTTATTTTCTGTCTCATTTTGCTTTCAGATTCATAAATATCTACTTTTATCTTTATTAATTTTTTCTTCCTTCTGTGGAATTTATTTGTCTTTTTCTAGGTTCTAGAATTATTAGATGCTTAGATTTTCCTTACATTTTTCAAAATTGCGCAGTCAACATAAAGCCATTATAGAAAATTTGTAAAGTATAAAAGTCATAAAGCAGAAAAGAAGACACTCATTTTCCTACTGCTTTTTCACTTGTTACTTTTCAGTGTTTAATATGTATTTTAACATTTTATTAGATATATAATGTCCTTTATTAGATATATAATAATGTCCTTTGCTGTTACCAATTAACATGTCATTTTATGCCTGTCTATGAGGCCTTCTTTTTATTTTTTGAGACAGAATCTGGCTTTGTTGCCCAGGCTGGACTGGACCTTGTGATCTTCCCACCTCGGCCTCCCAAGTAGTCGGGACTGCACGAGTTCACTGCAATGTCTGCTAAAGCTTTATGACTGTAGAATATGCCTTCTTATATGATGAAACATAACTTACTGAACCCTTCTCCTAATGTTTAGCATTAACATTGTTTCCAGTTTTTTACAATTGTAAATTGTGCTGCAAAGAACATCTTTGTGACTGCATCTTGGTCAGTATGTCAGATTACTTCTTAGGATAAATTGCTGGAAATAGGTCATAGGATATGGGTATTAAGATTCTAGAAACATACTGCCAAATTGCTTTCCAGAAAGATTAGACAACTTTAACATTCTCAATCAGTAGGATGATTTTCTCCCTACCACATCCTCACCAGCATTGAGTATTGTGATTTTCTTTAATCTTTGCAGATTAGCCATTTAAACTGTGTAGCATTCCAGGAAAGCAAAAGTTAAGTTTGTGCAAATACACCTGCATGTGACTAACCTATGGCATGTTTGTAATGTATCTGGCTTTCTTCCCACTACCCAGCACGTTCCCAGACTGCCTTCCTTGCTATCCACTCATCAGTTGCTTTAAGGAATGCAAAAATACTTCAGAAATAAACATTCCCAAAGCAAGCACAAGTGACTTTATTCTCCCTCCATGGTAGGTTGCTTAGATGATGAAAATAATTTACAAAACTGGGTGGGTAGACCAAAAGGTTACCAGTGGGCTTCAAAACAGCCCGTCTAACCTATGCTTATGAAAGGCAGATTCTGGCCTGTTGTGCTCAACGCTGAAAACGAATCTTGGGTCCTCGAGGGCTGGACCTCTGAAACCTTCAATCTAATTGAGTCTCTCAGTTTCTAATGGAAAGATAATGAAATAAGAGAGACAGCAGAATCTTAGCCTTATAGCCAGTCATGGCAGGACATCTTTTAGGTCCGTATGCTTATTTATCATCTACTAAAATATACCCACTGTACCCTACCCCAAGAAGTAGGCAACTTCATTTGGTTGCAACTCTAGAGAGCTCATTCATTCCCACCATTAACCAGATGTATCCCTTAGGCAAATCACTTATCTTTCCTGGGCATCAGTTTCCATATCTGTAAAAGTAATTGGACTAAGGATTTTAGAGATCCCATCTACCTTTAAAATTGTATGGTTTTATAAAACTGTTATAGGAGATATAACTGAAGCCTATAAAACCGTGAAAACTATTTCTAAGAATATAGACTTGTTCCCTAAATTCCAGATTTTTAATAAGGCTTTGTCTTTTGAAGAAATGGTACAAAATGTTCTAAAATATCATACAGTGGGAAATAATTTGTGAGTCATTGTTTTGAGGAGTTCATTCAGGCTTTAAATGAGCTTCAAGAGTAGTTGTTATTTATATTTAATTATTCGTTAAGGGAAATCAAGGACATTTATGGGCTATTGCTAATCTTTTTAAAATGACAGCATGGACAATTCTTATGGGATTCACCTCCAAATCTTTGGTGACACTGTCAAAAATAATGAATTATTAGTCTGTCCCACTCTGACATTTTTTAGTCTCATTGCTCCAGTAAGCCAGGCACTGAGTATATAATTATGTTGTTTTTTAAGGAAAGTCAACATTCTGTTTATCGTAACCTGAATTTGCACAATTCAGTTTCTGAAGTTTCTTGTGTTTTGAGGTTCCCAAGCTTCTCCAAACCAATATTCCTTTTGAGATTTCAAGAGACAGCACCCTGTGAAATGGTCATCAGAAACACACCATGATCTCCTGTTTCCACACAGGGTTGGGGCGTGAGACACATCACATTTGTGGACAATGCCAAGATCTCCTACTCCAATCCTGTGAGGCAGCCTCTCTATGAGTTTGAAGATTGCCTAGCGGGTGGTAAGCCCAAGGCTCTGGCTGCAGCAGACC
The DNA here is from genome assembly GCF_000951045.1 of Mandrillus leucophaeus. NCBI lineage: Eukaryota > Metazoa > Chordata > Mammalia > Primates > Cercopithecidae > Mandrillus > Mandrillus leucophaeus. The sequence goes on along the minus strand of NW_012104721.1, from coordinate 773,227 downwards.
GGCTCCAGAAAATATTCCCCGGTGTGGTATGTTGATGCTTTTGCAGAGGTTTTCTGTTACATCTATAAATGTTTAAGTCTTGGGAAATGAGGCCCTTGTGGCATTGAAGAAAGAGAATCAGACATCTGTCACTTTCTACCAGCCACTCACCGTGTGGCTGAGCCTCTGTTTCCTCATCTGAGAGAGGGATAAAAAAACATAACCTGCAATCCCAGTGTGTCTGGAGTTGGTTCCTTCTGGTGGGTTCTTGGTTTTGCTGACTTCAAGAATGAAGTTGCAGACTTTCACGGTGAGTGTTACAGCTCTTAAAGATGGTGTGTCCGGAGTTTGTACCTTCAGATGTGTCCTGAGTTTCTTCCTTCCGGTGAGTTTGTGGGGTTCCTTCTGGTGGGTTCTTGGTCTTGCTGACTTCAAGAATGAAACTGAGGACCTTTGCGGTGAGTGTTACAGCTCTTGAAGATGGTATGTCTGGAGTTTATTCCTTCAGATGTGTCTGGAGTTTCTTCCTTCCGGTGGGTTCATAGTCTTGCTGACTTCAAGAATGAAGCCGCAGACTTTCACAGCAAGTGTTATAGCTCTTAAAGGTGGTGCAGACCCAAAGAGTGAGCAGCAGCAGGATTTATAGTGAAGAGTGAAAGAACAAAGCTTCTACAGCGTGGAAGGGGACCCGAGCAGGTTGCCACTGCTGGCTGGGGTGGCCAGCTTTTATTCCCTTATTTGTCCCTGCCCATGTCCTGCTGATTGTTCCATTTTACAGAGTACTGATTGGTCCATTTTACAGAGTGCTGATTGGTGTGTTTACAAACCTTTAGCTAGACACAGAGCACTGACTGGTGTGTTTTTACAGAGTGCTGATTGGTGGGTTTACAATCCTTTAGACACAGAGTGCTGATTGGTGTGTTTTTACAGAGTGCTGATGGGTGTGTTTACAATCCTCTAGCTAGACACAGAGTGCTGATTGGTGCGTTTTTACAGAGTGCTGATTGGTGCATTTGCAATCCTTTAGCTAGACACAGAGCACTGATTGGTGCATTTTTACAGAGCGCTGATTGGTGCATTTACAATCCTCTAGCTAGACAGAAAAGTTCTCCAAGTCCCCATTCAACTCAGGAAGTCCAGCTGGTTTCACCTCTCACCAGCACTTTGGGAAGCTAAGGCAGGAGGCTTACCTGAGTCCAGGAGTTTGAGACCAGCCTGGGCAGCATAGTGAGACCCCATCTCTGTAAAATACAATTAGTCAGGTGTGGTGGTGGTGTGCATCTGTAGTCCCAGCTACGGTGGTGGCTGAAACAAAAGGATTGCTTGAGCCTGTGAGGTCAAGGCTGCAGTGAGCCATTGCACTCAAGCCTAGGTGACAAACCGAAACCCTGTCTGAATAATATAATAATAATAATTAATCTTTCTCACATATTCTTGTGAAAACGAAATGACGAATGTATGAAGAAATGGTTTGTAAGTTGCAAAGCATTATGAGTTTAAGTTGAGGAATTTAGGAGTGTATATATTTTTATATCCTGCCTGGTTCCAAAGAGATTTGCAGTGGCTCAGATCTAAGATACTATTTTTCCTCTATCACCAGAATACTTGGTAGTTACTTAGTACAGATTTATGAAATTAAATTGAATGCAGGTCTTCATGCAGAAGAAAGATTGAGCTGAAAGTTTAGCTTTTTGCTCTAGCTGCTTCTGGTTTTTGAGTTATATCATTAGAAATACCAGATAACAAGAGAAAAGTCTTTCAGCTCCTTTCATTTAAAATCTTGACAGTTTTCTTTTTTTAAGGCCAACCAGCAAACGATATTCTGCCTCTTGAATACTTAATCAATTTATCTGACAGGAGTTAGATTAGGTGTCTCCAAAGCATTTGTTTATACTTAAAGTGCCAGAAGAGGTTCTCAGTCCTAACCAAAAAGAAAAAAAAGCCCACTTTCTCAAAGTTTCTCTCTTTAGTCACTTCGTATTAGATTCATCCATTTAAAAATCTTTGCTTTAGAAGCATTGTTAATGTTTTCGTCCATTTCACTAGAGTCCCTGAGGAACATCATTTATTGGGTTTAACAGTATTGATTCACCACCCGCTATATAGCCAGCTATGTGCTAGATGCTGAAAAAAATAAGTTGCAACCCTGTCATTGAGGAGCCATATTAGTTAGATTTCTGCTGGGACAATATTGCATATCACGCAATCCCAAAATCTCAGTGGCTTACAATTGCAAACATTTATTTCATGTTCATGGTGTGCAGGTTGGCTGTGGTTCAGCTGTGTCACTAGGCTGAACTTACTCAATAAGCCACATAACTTGGAGTCAGGTTCCAGTCCATTGTATTTGTTATTTTCAAAATCTAGGCTAAAGGAGGAACAGTCATTTGTGTCCTACTCTTCCTATGGTAGAAGGTTTAAGCTTAAAAGGGTTGGTGATTATTATGCCTTAAAGTCTTAGCTCAACAGTGTGATGTCTTCCATTTCTGTTACCAAATAACTTCTGTTACCAAAGCAAGTCACAAGACCAAGCCCAAAGTCATTGACATTAGTCGGTGTAGTCCTCCTGGTAGGAGGTCTTGCAAAGGTCATGTTGCAAAGAGTGAGGATATATAATATAATATTACTAGAGGGAGGAGGTGCCTAGTTGGGAAGAATAATCCAGTCTAGGCTGCGCACAGTGGCTGAAGCTTGTAAACCCAGCACTTTGGGAGGCTGAAGTGGGAGGAGATCTCTTAAGGTCAGAAGTTCGAGACCATCCTGGGCAACCTAGTGAGACCATAGCAAAAAAAAAAAAAAAAAAGGAATAATCCAATCTATTATTGGAGAGTATTATGAACTCCCTTTAGGACCCAGACAGACCTAGCTTTGAACCTGAGCTGTCACTTATTAGATGCCTCAAATTTTTGTTTACCCAAATCCTAGTCATTGTCAGTGACCCAATACAGTTCTCCCTTCCCACTGTTTGTTTAGTTGTTCTATTACTTACTTGCATGTCAAGTAGTGTATTTAAGACCTACTATGTTCCAGGGACAGGGGAACTAGACAGACATGTGGAGCTTAAAGTCTAGTGGGAGATGGTGATTAACAAATAATTTCACAAATACTTATCATTGTAATACATGCAGGAAGCAGGAGCTCAGTTGCCATGAGAATATATAACAGGTAGGCCTGACCTAGACGAGGGGTGGACTGGGAAGACTTTTGAGGAAACAAACCCCTGAAGGATGAGTGGGAGTTAGCTAGGTTGAGGGTAGCGGAGCTGTCTGTGCAAATGCCTGAGGTAGGATGAGCATGGTGCTTTTGTGGAATTGAAAGAAAACCAGGGTGGCTGGCTGCAACATAGAGGGCAAAGAAGATGAGGAGGAAGAGAAGGCTGAGGTGGGAGCAAGGACCGCCATGCTGGGCCTGAGAGAGCAAGTCCAACTGTTCTTGGAAACAGCCCTCCGGCATCAAGCCTCTTCCTTCACACTTACATCGTGTTACTCTGTTTTCCTTGTTGGACTAGTAAGTCCCCCAGGCCAGGGTCCAAGTCTTCTATACTTTTATTCTTCATGCTTTATAAATAATAGTAAATAATATATACAACCCATCGAAGTACTAGTGTGATTCATCACATTCATGAAAAATACTTGTGAAACTATTTAACTTATTGGTTAGCCAGCCTTAAGGGGCTTTCCTTATATGCTTGATTTAGTATAGTTTCTTCATTCAATGGATACTTACTTATCACCTTCTTTCTACCAGGCTATGGAGAAAAGGCTCGACCTAGGTAAACAAGATATGGTTCTGCCCTTATAGAACTTATATTTTATTGAATTATAATTGAAATACTAAATTAAAGGATAAGTAGACATTGCTCAGGAAATATAGAAGAGCAGGACCTGGACAGGTGTCAGGGGGCGGGGGCAGGGAAAGCCTTCTTAAGGAAGTGACATTTGGTCCGAGCTCTGAAGGAATTGATCAGAAGGGGTCTTGGGGAGGGAGGCAAGGACCAGAGAGTGGTGGGAAAGGCCAGGGACCAGGAGGAGCATTCCAGGGAAGAAAAGTGGCCTTTTGAAGGTAAGAACTGTGTTAAATGCAGACTTCCTAGATATCTGGTTACCTGGAAAAGTTAGAAAGATTAGTTTTATTAATGCAAGATTATCTAATTTGGGCTATCCCTTACTTGTTATTGCAAGATTCTCATCTCAATGCTTGAAGTCGAGTGATATTTGACTTGGAAAAGAAAAAAATAATGGGTGCAACCCTTTTAAAATGTTTAAATTTTGGTCCGGGCGCAGTGGCTGATGCCTGTAATCTCAGCACTTTGGGAGGCTGAGGTAGGCGGATCACGAGGTTAAGAGATCAAGACTATCCTGGCCAACACAACAGGGTTTAGTGAAACCCTGTCTCTACTAAAAATACAAAAATTAGCTGGGTGTGGTGGCACGCACCTGTAGTCCCAGCTACTCAGGAGGCTGAGGAAGGAGAATCATTTGAACCAGGAGGTGGAGGTTGCAGTGAGCCGAGATCGCACCACTGCATTCCAGCCTGGTGACAGAGCGAGAGTCTGTCTCGAAAAAAAAAAAAAAAGAAAGAACGAAAAAGTTTAAATTTTGAAATAGTAAATTCATAGGAAGTGATTTGATTTGGATGTCCTCTCCAAATCTCATATTGAATTGTGATCCTCACTGTTGGAGGTGGGGCGTGGTGGGAGGTGTTTGGGTCATGGAGGTGGATCCCTCATGTATAGTTTTGTGCCCGCCCCACATTAATGAGTGAGTTCTCGATCTCTTAGTTCACGCGAGCAAGAGCTAGTTGTTTGAAAGAGCCTGGCATCTCTCTTGCTCCCTCCCTTGCCATGTGATGCACCTGCTCCCCCTTCGCCTTTCACCATGAGTGGAAGCTTCCTTCATCAGAAGCAGATGCCAGCACTATACTTCTTGTACAACCTGGAGAACCACAAGCCAAATAAACCTCTTTTCATTTAATTGCCTCAAGTATTCCTTTATAGCAATGTGAAATGGACTAACACAGGAAATACAAAGAAGTGTACCAGGAGGTCATGAGCACCCTTCACCCTGCTTCTCCTGGGTGACAGAACTCAAGGACAGGGTGGTTTCACTGAATAGTTGACCTGAAAAACCTTAAACATTCCCTCAGAACTAGAGAGTTTGACTTTTGTTTTTTGCTCTAAAATATATTTATCCCAAACTAACTGTACTCTGGCCCCAGATCTTCCCATACCTCAAATGTCCAGCTCATAAGAAACCCTTGCAATTTATCTGTGTGGTATTCTTTGACTAATTCCTTCTCTTCTACTCCAGGATATAGGTGTCACATTGACCCTTTCCAGGTGCCTTTAAAAATGCTGTGATAAAATTACATGAAAAGAACTGCTCTGCTACAAATACCATACCTGATCTTGGGGAAGAGTAAATTGAATAAGAAAACAACTGATCTTTTATAAATCAAATAGCTATTTGAGGCAATAAGATGTTGGATTATGAGGCCGGGCACAGTTGCTCATGCCTGTAATCCCAGTGCTTTGGGAGGCTGAGGCGGGTGGATCACGAAGTCAAGAGATTGAGACCCATCCTGGCCAACATAGTGAAACCCCGTCTCTACTAAAAATATAAAAATTAGCGGGGCATGGTGGCGCACACCTGTAGTCTCAGCTACTGGGGAGGCTGAGGCAGGAGAATCGCTTGAATCCGGGAGTCAGAGGTTGCAGTGAGCTGAGATCACACCACTGCACTCCAGCCTGGCGACAGAGCAAGACTCCGTCTCACAGAAAAAAAAAAAAAAGGTGTTGGATTATGGAGCCACACTTGAGGTTTTAAAACCCGAATTTGGACATCTGCTTCAACCCTAATGAGTAGTGGATACTGGACTAGCTCTGCCACCATAAACAATTACACACTGGGACAAAATATGTAAAATGACTCTTTTCAGACGGCGAACAGTAGGTAGTGAAAGACTGTGGTCCCAGACAGAGGGAAGGAAAGATTTGTCCCAGCTTATTACATGAAGGCACTTTCTGGCCCATGCCATAGCCTGTGGGAGCCCAGGGAGATACTCTTGGTCTCAGTGAGCTGAAGGAACAAGCAGAGTTCAGAGCAGCTGAGGTGGCTGGAATTTGCAGGATATAGTACCAGAAATGAGGGAGCTGTGCGCAGGAGTGCCTGGTAGCACCTTGAGTCTTTGACTGAATAGTGAGCTGTGTGTACTCGCAGCACAACAGTCAGACCAGGCAAAAACACACTACCAGAGAGCTATGAGCAGAATGGAGATTCCAGAGCTCACAGGAGCTGGGGGACACTGGAGTCCTGTATACAGAGTGGAGAGACCTCATTGAATACTCTGAGCCTTTAAGTGACACCCAGAATGGCCTCTATAAAGTTTATAGGGGAAAGCATCTTAGTGGTCTTGTGATAAAGATTTCTTAGGACCTAGTAAATACCATAAACAAAAAATGGTAACTTGGTTGACTTTATACAAATTTAAAACTTCTGCTTCTCAAAAGATGCCTTTCAAAGAAGGAAAAAACTGACCAAACTGAGAAGACATGTGCAGTCCTCTTTTATCCAGAATATGCAAGATAAACAACTCCTACCACTCAATAACAAGACACACAAACCAACTTTTTTTTTAAGGGGAAAAAAGCTTGAACAGGTACTTAATTCATGGTGAAGATCTATGAATGGCTATTGAACATGTGAAAATGCTCAATGTCAATAGTCATCAGGGAAATACAAATTAAAACCAGAAAGATATATCACTTATATACCTACTTAAATGGCTAAGATTAAGAAGACTGACAATGCTAAATGTTGTCAGGGTGTGGAGCAAGCAAAACACTTATACACTGGTAAAATAACTACTTTGGAAATCTGGCTGTTTCTCATGAAATTTAACATATGCCTACCTTGTGACCCAGAAATTGTACTTTCAGATCTTTACCTAAGAGAAATGAGAACATATATACATGAAAATACTTATACAAAAGTGTCCACAGCAACTTTATTCAAAACAGCCCAAATCTAGAAATAACCCAAATCACCATCAACAGGAGAACTGATAAATAAATTATAGTATAATTACACCACAAAAGGAATGTATTATTGATACTTAACAATATGAATGAACCTCAAAAGCATTATGCCGAGCAAAAGAAACCAAACACGAACAATTGTATACCCTAGCATATCATTTATGTGATATGTTCTAGAATAGTCTAATCTATGGCTTATGAAGTCAGATCAGTTGTCATCTGGGGACAAGTGGGGACCAACTGAGGGGGAACACAAGAGCATGTTCTGGCATCATGGAAATGTTCTATATCTTGATAGTTGTATGCAGTGGTTAATCTCATTTGTCAGAATACATTGAACTGTGCATGTAAGATCTGTGTATTTAACTTTATATAAATTATACCTCAACCTGGCTGCACCTTTGAATCATCAGGGGAGTTTTAGAAAATATTGGTGCCTGGGCTCATTCCTAGAGATTTCCGTTTAAATGGTCTGGGAAAAAGCTTGGCCATTAAACTCTCTAGGTGGTTCTGATATACAGCCAAGTAGAAAACCACTGTGTTGAAAGTTGCTGAATTCCAGCCTCTGGGATGTGGACATAACTGATGGGCTCTTATGTTAGCTTACTGGCTGAAATTTTAGCAAGTAGAGATTTATTTAGGTTAGCAAAGTTACTTTATTATTCAAAAGTTCAGAATTGGTATTGCATGATTATGCTTCCATCTTGGTGTCATGAAAATACATACATAATAGTTCTTTGGATCAAGCTACCACCATTTAACATGCTTTGTCAATTGTAGTATGTCAGTAAGGTATTGCA
>NW_012104721.1:742350-765362 GCF_000951045.1 Mandrillus leucophaeus | reverse complement strand
ATGAGTAGTGGATACTGGACTAGCTCTGCCACCATAAACAATTACACACTGGGACAAAATATGTAAAATGACTCTTTTCAGACGGCGAACAGTAGGTAGTGAAAGACTGTGGTCCCAGACAGAGGGAAGGAAAGATTTGTCCCAGCTTATTACATGAAGGCACTTTCTGGCCCATGCCATAGCCTGTGGGAGCCCAGGGAGATACTCTTGGTCTCAGTGAGCTGAAGGAACAAGCAGAGTTCAGAGCAGCTGAGGTGGCTGGAATTTGCAGGATATAGTACCAGAAATGAGGGAGCTGTGCGCAGGAGTGCCTGGTAGCACCTTGAGTCTTTGACTGAATAGTGAGCTGTGTGTACTCGCAGCACAACAGTCAGACCAGGCAAAAACACACTACCAGAGAGCTATGAGCAGAATGGAGATTCCAGAGCTCACAGGAGCTGGGAGACACTGGAGTCCTGTATACAGAGTGGAGAGACCTCATTGAATACTCTGAGCCTTTAAGTGACACCCAGAATGGCCTCTATAAAGTTTATAGGGGAAAGCATCTTAGTGGTCTTGTGATAAAGATTTCTTAGGACCTAGTAAATACCATAAACAAAAAATGGTAACTTGGTTGACTTTATACAAATTTAAAACTTCTGCTTCTCAAAAGATGCCTTTCAAAGAAGGAAAAAACTGACCAAACTGAGAAGACATGTGCAGTCCTCTTTTATCCAGAATATGCAAGATAAACAACTCCTACCACTCAATAACAAGACACACAAACCAACTTTTTTTTTAAGGGGAAAAAAGCTTGAACAGGTACTTAATTCATGGTGAAGATCTATGAATGGCTATTGAACATGTGAAAATGCTCAATGTCAATAGTCATCAGGGAAATACAAATTAAAACCAGAAAGATATATCACTTATATACCTACTTAAATGGCTAAGATTAAGAAGACTGACAATGCTAAATGTTGTCAGGGTGTGGAGCAAGCAAAACACTTATACACTGGTAAAATAACTACTTTGGAAATCTGGCTGTTTCTCATGAAATTTAACATATGCCTACCTTGTGACCCAGAAATTGTACTTTCAGATCTTTACCTAAGAGAAATGAGAACATATATACATGAAAATACTTATACAAAAGTGTCCACAGCAACTTTATTCAAAACAGCCCAAATCTAGAAATAACCCAAATCACCATCAACAGGAGAACTGATAAATAAATTATAGTATAATTACACCACAAAAGGAATGTATTATTGATACTTAACAATATGAATGAACCTCAAAAGCATTATGCCGAGCAAAAGAAACCAAACACGAACAATTGTATACCCTAGCATATCATTTATGTGATATGTTCTAGAATAGTCTAATCTATGGCTTATGAAGTCAGATCAGTTGTCATCTGGGGACAAGTGGGGACCAACTGAGGGGGAACACAAGAGCATGTTCTGGCATCATGGAAATGTTCTATATCTTGATAGTTGTATGCAGTGGTTAATCTCATTTGTCAGAATACATTGAACTGTGCATGTAAGATCTGTGTATTTAACTTTATATAAATTATACCTCAACCTGGCTGCACCTTTGAATCATCAGGGGAGTTTTAGAAAATATTGGTGCCTGGGCTCATTCCTAGAGATTTCCGTTTAAATGGTCTGGGAAAAAGCTTGGCCATTAAACTCTCTAGGTGGTTCTGATATACAGCCAAGTAGAAAACCACTGTGTTGAAAGTTGCTGAATTCCAGCCTCTGGGATGTGGACATAACTGATGGGCTCTTATGTTAGCTTACTGGCTGAAATTTTAGCAAGTAGAGATTTATTTAGGTTAGCAAAGTTACTTTATTATTCAAAAGTTCAGAATTGGTATTGCATGATTATGCTTCCATCTTGGTGTCATGAAAATACATACATAATAGTTCTTTGGATCAAGCTACCACCATTTAACATGCTTTGTCAATTGTAGTATGTCAGTAAGGTATTGCAGGTATTGCGATTATTACTGTAGTCATTGCTTTTATTATTGCTTATTACAGCATTTGGTACACGGTAGGTGCACAATACTTAATGAATTAATTAATGAGATCCTGATAGCTATGCTAGTCTCATTGTTAAAATAGACATGTTTGTGCACCTTTCTTCTTTCTGAAATCCTTTTTGCCTCATGTCCTTTCCTGCTTTGCTTGCCACTCTATTTTTCATTCCTTTTGAAATTGTTGTTCTTCCTTTTTGAATTCCAGAGATTAGGTTTAAAGTCGAAGATAATGAAAAAATATCCACAATCTACAAATTTGATATTTCTTTTTAAAAAGATCTGCTTGCCCTGTCCCTTGAGCTGTTTTTCCAGTAAATGAGGGGTTTTGGCAAATGAGTGAAAAAGCCGATGTTTTCAAACACTTCCCTATGGCCAGTGTTACACCAGGGTTAAGAGTACAGTTTATGATTCTAGAACACATTCATCTTTTGTGGAAAGTCAGTGTCCCTGGCTGCATTAGCACCCATATATGACTCACTGTTAATATGCCAAAATATTATGTGGTCATCAAGGGGTAGATGGTAAATTATAGAGCTGTTCTAAAGCGCATGTAAAAAATCCCAATTCAGGGAACTCAGGTTGCTGGACAGCTTCTACTTTTGGACAGAGAGTGAAGCCTTACTCTGTCCCACACTCTGACATCACCCACTGTAACTCCTTCTGCCCCACAAAAATATCTACATACTCATAAGTAGATTTTTTGGCTCTAAGTTAGCAAGTAGTTTTTTGTATTTGAGGTTTTTTAAAATGCATATACCCCTGAAAGGATTAAGGCAAGATCATCAGTCGTTCTAACCTAATGTGAATGTATTAGATCAAATTATATTTGCTAGAACACTCCGTATGGAGATGTTTAACACTGAGGAAACAGAAGGGAGGGCAATTTGGAAGCAAATAGGAAGAGATAGCCCAGTTGGAAAGAGGTACTTAGACAGGGTACAGTGGCTTATGCCTGTCATTCCAGCACTTTGGAGGCCAAATCAGGAGGATTCCTTGAGCCGAGGAGTTCGAGAGCAGCCTGGGCAACATAGTGAAACCTATCTCTACTAAAAATTAAAAAATCAGCCGGGTGTGGTGATGTGTGCCTGTAGTCCCAGCTACTTGGGAAGCTGGGGTAGGAGGATCCCTTGAGCCCAAGAGGTCATGGTTTCAGTGAGTTATGATTGTGCCAGTGCCCTCTAGCCTTGGCGACAGAGCAAGACCGTGTCTCGAAAACAAAAACAAAAAACAAAAAGCCCCAAAACACGAAAAGAAAAGAAAAAAAACAGAGGTACTTGGGTAGGCAGAAGGTGCTGTGATAAAGTTTCTTGGCCTTGGATGACTTGAAAGAGCCAAAGATACAGCTTTCTCCAGTGTCCTTACCTCAGGTAGGATGAGTCCCCTCCACTTTGGAACTGAGATCCGTATGTCTTTGCTTGCTGCCCTGCCCTGCCTCAGGGCCCTGGGGTGATAGGTCAAGGTGTTCTAGGATGCAGACGTGAAGAAGAGAGAGGGCATGGGAAGGGTGCAGCATAATAGTGCACAGGGAGATCTCATGTAAGTGACCACAGGTAAGTGCAGGCAGCTGTGGGAAGTGTGGGCTGTGAGATATTGCCTATACCATTGATCCAGACATAACTACATTCTGGTGTTTCCCTAGAATGCCAGAGGATTCAACATGAGCATACCCATGCCTGGGCATCCAGTGAACTTCTCCAGTGTCACTCTGGAGCAAGCCCGCAGAGATGTGGAGCAACTGGAGCAGCTCATCGAAAGCCATGATGTCATTTTCCTGTTGATGGACACCAGGGAGAGCAGGTGGCTTCCTGCTGTCATTGCTGCAAGCAAGAGAAAGGTAGGCACTGTCTCTAATTATGATTTATGATTTAATGCACCACCACTCCAGAGGGAGGAGTGTCCCTAACCTTCCCTTCCCCAGAGCAGAGATGTGGTTTGTATGACCTGGTAGCATAGTGCCAAAGGGCTTCTGCTTCAGACTCTGTCTTCACCTCACACACCATCACCCAGTGTAATAGGTATCATTTACTGCTTAATTTTCGTAATAATCTTTTGAGATACTCTACACTGAAAGGTATACTGTACTTACATTGAAACGTGAGCTCCAAGAGGACACAGACTTGGTCTCATTCACCATTACTTGGTCAATGACAACTTCGAAGGCCAACAGTGTTGAATAGTGAACTAAATCATGGTGCATACCTATGATGGAATAGTGTGCAGCCATTCACAGTATGTTTTTTTTTTTTTTTTTTTTTTGAGACGGAGTCTTGCTCTGTCACCCAGGCTGGAGTGCAGTGGCCAGATCTCAGCTCACTGCAAGCTCCGCCTCCCGGGTTTACGCCATTCTCCTGCCTCAGCCTCCTGAGTAGCTGGGACTATAGGCACCCGCCACCACACTTGGCTAATTTTTTTGTATTTAGGATGGTCTCGATCTCCTGACCTCGTGATCCACCCGTCTCGGCCTCCCAAAGTGCTGGGATTACAGGCGTGAGCCACTGCGCCCGGCCACAGTATGTTTTCAAAGGACTTTTAATAAGATGGAAAATGCCACATTATATTAAGAAAGATGCAATATTGTATATATTTTATAACAATTATGTTAAATATTTATATATGTCTTCCTATGTATCTACTTATCTGTCTATTGGGAGAGGAAAGAGAAAGAGGGCAAGAAGAAGGGAGAAAGACAGGGAGGGAATGGGAGGGAAAGAGAGAAAATAATAGGAAAAAATACCCCAAACTATTAATGATAATTTTTTGAGCTGTGGGTTGAGTGATTTTTTTCTTTTGTAGTGTGTTTATCCTTTATTTTTCAAACTTTCTATACTATCAGAAATTTGGGATAATAAGTTAAATTAGAACCATGAAAAGTTGTTATAGTATAATGAAAAAAATGTTTTCTTCAAAATTTATGTGTTGGGCTGGACATGGTGGCTCACATCTGTAATCCTAGTACTTTGGGAGGATTGCTTGACACAGGAGTTTGAGACTAGCCTGGGCAACATGATGAGACTCTATCTCTAGAAAAAAAACAAAAAATTAGCTAGGTGTGGTGATGCACACTGGTGCTCCCAGCTACTCGGGAGGGTGAGGCAGGAAGATCACTTGAGCCTGGGAGGTTGAGGCTGCAGTGAACCGAGATCACGCCATTGCATTCCAGCCTGGGCAATGGAGCAAGATCCCGTCTCAAAAACAAAAAACAAAACAAAACAAAATACCAACTATGCAGAGCCAGGCAGGCATGGTGGCATGTGCTTGTAATTCCAGCTACTGGGATACCAAAAAAAATCTACATGAAGGGTGAATTATATGGTATGTGAATTATATCTCAATAAAGCTGTTATAAAAACAAATCTATGTGGATGTGACAGTATAGTATAATGGTAGAAAGAATGTGTTTGAGAACTATGTAGACTTGGTTTTATACACCTGCCTCTTGCCAGATAAGTGACCTTAGGCAAGTTATAGAACTAACTTCTCTGACTTTCAGTATCCTCATCTATAAATAAGAGATGTTTGTTATGAGTTTTTTTTGTTTGCTTTTTTCTTTTTTGGAGATAGAATCTTGCTCTGTCGCCCAGGCTGGAGTGCAGTGGTGGAATCTCGGCTCACTGCAACCTCCACCTCCCAGGTTCAAGCGTTTCTCATGCCTCTGCCTCCTGAGTAGCTGGGACTACTGGCACATGCCACCATGCTTGGCTAATTTTTTTGTATTTTTAGTAGAGACAGGGTTTCATTATGTTGCCAGGCTGGTCTTGAACTCCTGATCTCAGACAGTCTGCCCTCCTCGACCTCCCAAAGTGCTGGGATTACAGGTTATGAGCCATTGTGCCTGGTCTGTTATGAGTTTCAAATGAAATTAAATAAGATAATTTATGATAATTGTGATATAATTAGGTCTTTTGTACTTAATAAGCCCTCAGTAGTGGGTAGCTTTTATCATCATTAACTTTTATAATCTAATTACACTTACATGCAAAAAATAAATTTAAAAAAGTTGAGCAAATATGGAATTAGCCACAGCTTCAAATATATGTGTCTTTTAACTCTGCTCTTTTATTCCTTGAAACCTGCAGCTGGTCATCAATGCTGCTTTGGGATTTGACACATTTGTTGTCATGAGACATGGCCTGAAGAAACCAAAGCAGCAGGGAGCTGGGGACTTGTGTCCAAACCACCCTGTGGCATCTGCTGACCTCCTGGGCTCATCACTTTTTGCTAACATCCCTGGTTACAAGCTTGGCTGCTATTTCTGCAATGATGTGGTGGCCCCAGGAGATGTAAGTGGATTTCTCTTTAGTTCCAAATATTTCCTATCACCAACTTGTGCGCTGAGGCAGACAGACTCGGCCCTTTCATTTATGACTATTTAAATATTATCTTTTAACAAAGAGAAGAATTCTCCAATTTGGGGAGGATGGCATTATCTCATTATGAACCTTGACTGGCGTCATCAACTGTACAGCTGTTCCTTGTTCACCAATATAAACGCGGCTACAAACCCTATTTTTGGAAAGCTTATTGAGGAAACCACAGCAGACTAATCCCTGGTCTCCTGTGCTTCTTTTAGTCAAGACAACATTACAAATTAGGAGTCTAAAGATCAGATTCCATCAGTGCCTTGACACTGCCTCCCAGGTAATTCCAAAAAGTCTCTTAGGTTCCCTCTGCCTCTGCAAAATAGGACTGGTGTGTAGGCTTGTCAGATTTAGTAAGTAAAAATGTAGGATTCCCAGCTAACTTTGAATTTCAGTTAATAATGAATTTTTTTTTTTTTTTTTTTTGAGACAGTCTCGCTCTGTCACCGAGGCTTGAGTGCAGTGGAACGATCTCGGCTCACTGCAACCTCTGCCTCCTGGGTTCAAGTGATTCTCCTGCCTCAGCCTCCTGAGTAGCTGAGACTACAGGCACGTGCCACCACGCCCGGCTAATTTTTGTATTTTTAGTAGAGATGGAGTTTCACCATGTTGGTCCAGCTGGTCTCAAACTCCTGACCTTGTGATCCCCCTGCCTTGGTCTCCCAAAGTGCTGGCATTACAGGCGTGAGCCACCATGCCCGGCCAATAATGAATAATTTTTTAGTATATGTCCCATGCAATATTCAAGACCCACTTGTACTAAAAATTTATTTATCTGAAATTCAAATTTAACTGAGTGTCCTGTATTCTCCCTGGCAATGCTAATAGGGGAGGGAAGAATACTTGCCCTGTCAACTCACAATTCAGTGGGTCAAGTGCGACAGTGCTTTGAACAGCAAGACTACACTGTACAAATTAAGATTCCATGGCTTTCAGAACTTCACACAAGTCTGTCTGTATGTAGGGCTGTTCCTTTATCAGAACAGATAAAAAATTTCCAGTGAGGCAATGCAGAGATGTGTTCTGTAACCTCCCCTCTATTTTTCCTTTGTTTTAAAATTTTTCACTTAATAACTCATATCTCCTTTGGATGACTGGCTTTTATGTCCTCCCAATATAAAGAAAAGAAGATGACCATTCTCTTATATGAAGAAGGATGGCTTGATGATCTCTGTCATGGTGTTATAATATACAGCTGGTCTTGTTATTTAGTTATTGTCAACAAATACGATTAGTGGTCCCTTGCAGTAAAGTCCCATTTGCTCATAAGGTAAAATTTTCATAGAGTCAAAAATATTCCTAACAACCTCTTTAATTTGCCCAGAGTGGGATGGTTAGACTCTCTTTGGTTGAACCAGCAAAGGCTCGTGTTCACAGCCATGTTGTAGGAAAAAAAAAAAAAAAATACTTGTAGTAAACCCTAGAATCACCCAGAGAGGTGATGCCCATGTTGTGAGAGGAACATTGGAACTGAGGGCTGCAATAATAGTAAATTGTTGCTCCCATCTCACGGTCACTTTGAGGTGTTAGTTAAAATGGCAGGGCAGAATCATTTGCACTATTCTAATCATTGTTCCTTTCTGTGTCTCTGTCACTTAACTACCAAGCACAGAACTGAATTGAGTCACATAAAGGAACACATGATGCAGTTCCTTTATATGAGGCAGCTAAGCCCTCATTTTTGGTTGATATCCCCCAATCTGTTTAAGCTGCTGATCCTTTTTAGCATATTACCTCATTTAGTTACCTAAATTGTGTATTTTGTTTTCTTGATAATCTCAAGAAATGATGTACTTGAGGCTGGATGTTCTTTGCTAAGAATGAGCATCTGGTTATACTTTAAAGCTTTGTCACAGAGGATTTCATACTTGAGACAGCTAGAGTTGAATGGAATAGAACATTCAGCACACACCAATGATTGTTTCTTTGCAGTCAACCAGAGACCGGACCTTGGACCAGCAGTGCACTGTGAGTCGTCCAGGATTGGCCATGATTGCAGGAGCCCTGGCCGTGGAATTGATGGTATCTGTTTTGCAGCATCCAGAAGGGTGAGTTTGCTAGTGGGAGATGAGCATTTAAACAAAGCTTTTGTAGGCAGTCGTTCATCAATGTCTCCTGTGGCCTTTTCTCAGTCTGACTTTTCAGAGAATTTCACTACTTTATCTACCCTCAAAAACACAAGACTAGAAAAAGCAGGTCTGGTTCTTTGGGCTGAGATAACTTGGCACGTTTCCTTTGTGGCCACATTTCTGCATCCTTTTGGACAAATTATGGTTTATTTTATTTTTTCATTGCTTATATAGGGCTTACTTTGTGCTAGGCACTGGTCTAAGCACTTCAGAAATATTGCCTCCTTCAATCTTTTTTTTTTTATTATTATTTTTTTAATGAGACAGAATTTCGCTGTTGTTGCCCAGGCTGGAGTGAGTGCAATGGCACGATTTTGGCTCACTGCAACCTCTGCCTTCTGGGTTCAAGTGATTCTCCTGCCTCAGCCTCCCAAGTAACTGGGATTACAGGCATACGCCACCATGCCCGGCTAATTTTTGTATTTTTAGTAGAGACGGGGTTTTGCCATGTTGGTCAGGCTGGTCTTGAACCTCCGACCTCAGTGATCAGAGGTGATCCACCCGCCTTGGCCTCCCAAAGTGCTGGGATTACAGGCGTGAGCCATTGCACCTGGCCTCCTTTAATCTTCATAGCAAACCTGTTAGGAAAGAACTATTATTATTAGTCCCGGTTTTGATGGGGAAATCAAGGCACAGTGAGGATAAGTAAGTGGCCAAATTAACATAGTAAATGGAAAAGCCAGGGTTTAGCTCAATGTGGCTCCAAACTATGTTTAATCACTTTGTTATGTTGTTTGCAATACAGGCAGCAGAAAATCGAATTTTTGAAAGATTTATTTTTCCAGTTCTCAGAAAGTCAATACGCAAATTAACATGAATATTCTATTTATTATGTGACTCAAAGCTTTCCTCAGCAGTTGAAAATTGTGGCTGTATAGGTAACTAGTATGGGTACTCTGAGATAAACGAAAAGCAGGACTTTCTTGTCTTCCTCTTTGTCATCCACCTTAGCTATCTGTCATTTAAGTTTATTGCCATCCTCTGACAGGAAGTATTTGGGACAAAATCTTTGAGAGCTGACTTTCTGCTTTCTTGACGCTGACCACCCGTCTGCCACATTTGCCCTGGTCATAGTTTAAACACCAGGTCCTGTGTCATGTCTCTTTGGTGACAGAAGTATCACTCCATTGTTCAGAGAGTAGTGCATTAGTTTTGCCCAATTCATTCTTCACTTTTATTTCCTACATTTCATTACCATTTATATCAGCTCAAGAAGTTAAGGTTAGAAAATTTTCCTCTTCAACTTTTCAGTGCAGAAATGTTCTGTGATGTTTGATAAGACTATTTCATAGTAAGTGAGTTAATGTTTATTGGCCTCTGATATGCCAAACATTGCACTGGCAATTGGTATAGTAGATTCCTCATTTATTAATCAGAGCTCCCTCATTCCTACTTTCTAGATGATGGATCTGAAGCACAGAGAAGTTAGGCAACTTGCCTATGGTCACAAGCTCAGGTCTTTCTTACTCCAAACTGTGCATTTTAAAATTACTCTTCTTGCCCTTTGTCCCAGGGAAATTATTTTTTTGCTAACTTACACTGCCCAGCAAGGGGCATTTTAGTTATCCTTATGAATCTTATGTAGACTTCTGCTTAGATCATCCTCCCATGTGTTAAACTTGGATTAAATGAGCAGCTCTGATTGTTTCCTGTCCTCAGGGGCTATGCCATTGCCAGCAGCAGTGACGATCGGATGAATGAGCCTCCAACCTCTCTTGGGCTCGTGCCTCACCAGGTTAGTGATTTGGAAGTGAAATCACAATTCTTTTGGTGCAGGGGGAAGGCATGTGGGGTCTCTTTGCCATTCCATCTGCCCAGCCCGCTTCATATCCACCCATTTACCCTGCAGTTGGGATTTCAGTGGGAGAACTTTCCGAACACCTAGAAGGTATTCCATTCTGCAGGATAGTGATGGGAAGAAATCACAAACGAGAAGCATTGCCTAGAGTCTTTGATGCATTTTGTAAACTGACTAGAGGCCTCATAATGCAATAGGAACAGAAAAAAAACGTGCTTTGGAATCAGCCATACAATGGTTTAAATCCCAGCCCTGCCGTTATTAAGATGGCCTTCCTTGGCCAAGTCACTAAACTTCTCTGAGGCATAGTTTTCTTATCTATAACGTGGAGAAAGTAATACTGACCTCACCTGGTAGTTGTATGGATTATGGATGGTTGCTAGAAAGGGCTCAGCAACAGTATATATCATAGGCTCTCAACAAACAATACCTGCTGTTTCTTTGCTGTTGTTCGTTATTATTATTGATTCTGAACCCAAGTAGAAAACATTCATAGGCAGGCATGGGAAAACCACTAGAAGCATGCAGGGTCACCAGAAAGCGGGGTGTCTTTTCAGAAAAAGAATCCAAAGTATCATGAGGAAGTTCCATCCCTTAGGGATTAAAAAGAAAAAGGCAGTGGGATGGACATTTAGAATTCATACCGCCTCTTCAGTCATTTTCATTACTATATTTTCGGGAGATTGAAGAGGTTTTCCAGTCTTACATTTTGGAAATCATTTTTTTAGATTCCACGTATGTATTCTCTCCTGTAATGTGACGGCTGCCCCCATGAGTGAAATGGTGATATTGCCCGCCAGTCCTACCTGGAGATTCGCAAGGACAGACTTAGACGAGTGCAGAGAGCACAGGGACTCAGCTCATGCTTGTCTCTCTCTTCCTCCTTGCCACCCACCTTCTGCCAGCTAGGATGGCACTGTTATATTCCGTTTAGAATAAGAATCAGAAGAGGGGAAATGACTTCTTTATGGTCACAGAGACTTAGTGGATGAGCCACAGTCCATACCTAAACTTGGCAGTCTGACAAATGTTCTTTCAAAGGTCTTGTGAGTCGAAAGATCCGTGGCCTGCATATTGGGAGATTTTGCTTCCTGTTGGGACCTCAGCCCACTTGCACAAAGCCACCCATAATAAAACTTGTGGGCTGGGCGCAGTGGCTCACACCTGTAATCCCAGCACTTTGGGAGGCCGAGGTGGGTGGATCACGAGGAGAGGAGTTTTGAGACCCATCCTGGCCAACATAGTGAAACCTCGTCTCTACTAAAAATACAAAAATTAGCTGGGTGTGGTTGTGTGCACCTGTAATCCCAGCTACTCAGGAGGCTAAGGCAGGAGAATCGCTTGAACCTGGGAGGCGGAGCTTGCAGTGAGCCAAGATCATGCCGTTGCACTCTGGCCTGGGCAACAGAGTGAGACTCCATCTAAAAAAAAAAAGAAAGAACTTGTAGAGTTCACTTAGCCTCCCAGAGCCTCAGTTTCCACATCAAGAAAAGCAGGTGCTTTACTTTGCGTCCAGGATTACATCTGACACAGCCTTGAAAACCACAAAACACTATAAAAATGTGTCCCCCATCCACCGTCCCCTACACACGGTGGCATTTTTTTTTTTTTTTTTTGACATGTGTTAATCTTCTCTACAGAGACATTTCACATAGGACCCAAAAGACACAGTAATAACCATCTATCATAAGGAAGCTGACCTCCAGAGCCGACCTCTGCTATTTATGCTCTCGTATCTCATTTGAATCTTTCCCAAGTCTCCCCCTTCTTCTGACCTTGAGATGTGCCCTCATCTCCTTTACAGACTTTATACTGAGAAGGGCCTTAATTAAATTTTCAGTCATGCCCCTGTACTGGTTTCCTTCTTTAAGTCCTTTATGTTAAATTACTGCAGTTGTAGTTTTCTCAGTGCTGAGGCCAGAGGGCAAAACAGTCTCTTTATAGAAGGGGCCCAGTGTCAAAATGCATGTGCCCATGTTTTTAAAGTGCTATGGCAACTAATCCCTCTCAGTGTTATTTATCCCCATTGAGCCTCACAATTGTTTGTCATTCACCAACTCTTCTAGTTCTTTCTCCTCGTTTTCAAATGTCTGAAGGATTATTTTGGTTGTTGGCCATCTCTTCATTTGCCCTTTTCAAAGACTGAAGAATAACGCAGCCATATATGGGAAAAGCCCAGTGTGTGTGTGTGTGTGTGTGTGTGTGTGTGTGTGTGTGTGTGTGTGTGAGTGATTACTTGCTTACATTATTTCAAGTTTCAAGCCTTTATTTTTAGCTACTTTCTAAAAAAGAAAGTGGAGAAAGAACTTTAAAAATTAATCAGGGTTGTGTGGTCCCCATTTATAGGCTTTAAACAACTTTTTTTTTTTCCTAAGTGGAGTGAGTCCATTTATGCAACCGTGTTTTGATTAGGGGAACATCGTTTCCACAAAAACACTGGGCTGTGTTGCAATGCCCTGTTGCAAACTCAGCACTTCCCTCCTCCTCTTCCTGGCTCTTAGAGACAAATGATTTCCTGTTGGAGAGGAACTTGGTAAACTCCTTTGTGTACTTTGTATGCAAAGAATGACCAGTGAAGTTTACTGGGCTCATTTTTCTCAGTTCCCCAGAGGAGAAGTTTTATTAATTGGCCCCTGTGGAAGAGATGTAGTAGAAAAGTGATAGTCCTTGGACTGAGAATCACAAGGCCCCCCACCAGCAACTCATTGTGTAATTTGGAGAAAGTTCCTTAGCTTTTCCTGTGCTCTCTGGGTCTCTGCTCTCCTCTGTGTCAGACCTAGGAGGCCTGAGGATTACTTAGTTGTTCTGTCTCTGGGTCCACAGGCAGAATTTGGCCCATCCAAAGATTGGCCAAGTGCCAAAAAAAAAAAAAAAAAGGCCTGATTAGGCCCTGAAATTCAGTGAAATTCTGCCTGAAGAAACCTCTTACTGAATTTGAAAACCATAAAAAACCATTTCGGGTGAGCATAAGGCTTATGGGTTTGTTTGGGGGTTTTTTTGTTTTTTGTTTTTTAAGTCTCTGGCCCATTGTACGTGGATTCGATTCTGCAAGCAGGCAGCAGTAAGTATAAGCTAATTTCTGTCTATAAAAAGAATGATTTTTCAAAAAATCATTTTGTTGATGTGTGGAATAGATATAGATTATCACACACATCATTAAGTGGTAATGTGATGAATGATCACAAAATGAACAGTCTTATACCCAGCACACAGATCAGAACAAAGTAACTATCAAGCACCTTCAATGCCCCCCCTCATGCCTCTTCAGATTATTATTGCCTCCTTCCTATAGAGAGGTAAGCACCTCTTGATTATCAATACCATGGGAGATGTTTGTCTGATTTTGAACTTCTGTAAATGAAATTATATAGTATGTACTCTTTGGAATCTATTGTCTTTTGTAGAGGGAGCTTTTTCATTATAAATCTTAGCATAGTAGTGTTGTTCTTTCTGCTTCCCATCAACAGTGTTCTTTTACTTAAAAAAAAAAAAAAAAAAGAAAAGAAGAAGAAGAAAGAAAGAAAGACTGATTTTTCCTGGCTGGTGGCTGAGCTCTGCAAGGCCAGATCCTTTTTCTGCTTCTTTGGTACGAGGCACAGTTTGGGATTTATAAAATGTACAGGCCACTCTTGATATCTCCAGGAAGTTGGTTTGCTGGCTGGTGAGAGATCCTGGATGTGACAGAAATTAACAGCCTGTTAGCCTGCTAAGTCTTTGGCTGTACATCCTCATAGAATGACAACGAGGTGACGAGGCTAGGCACAGTGGCTCACTCCTGTAATCCCAGCACTTTGGGAGGCTGAGGTGGGAGAATTGCTTGAGTCCAGGGGTTCAAAACCAACCTGATTACTCAGAGAGTAACCTGATTATAGAGAGACCCTATCTCTACAAAAAATTAGCCAGGTGTGGTGGCACGCACCTATGGGAGTTTGAGGCTGCAGTGAGCCAGGATCACACTACTGCATTCCAGCCTGGGTAACAGAGGGGGTTCCTGCCTCAAAAAAAAAAAAAGGAATCAAGGTGACGCTACAACAGTTGTCCAAACACCAAGGTAATTGATGGGGCACTCCTGCTTTATCCCACTTGTGGACCAAGCAGTGCACATCTTTTGTCTTTAGGTAAATGAACTCTTGGTTCTAAAGTACTAATAAAAAAAAAGACCCTGAATGTGTATACCATTCTTCTGAGCTTGGAATTGCCAACCCCAGGGTTTTCTCAGCTTCATGAATTATTTTAGCTTCAGAAAGGTAATACAAAGCCAAAACTAGGGCAGGACCTTGGGAGGGATCTGGCCTGGGAAAATTCTAATTGATTCACATGCTGAGGTGGAGCTGGGATCTCTAGCCGTATCTCGGGATATTTGCCCTTTCTACACAGGCTGTGCCCCCCAAATCCTCAGGCCTTTAGATTTTGAAAAAACGTCTTTACTGTGTTCAGAAATACTTATCTCTGTGCTCCTAGGGACATGGACAGATGGACTGCTGAAGAGGGAAATCTTAGCAGATAAGCAATAAGAACATATTTCCTGAGATGTAGCCCAGGAGAAGACCCTCCTTTCCCCTCTGGTTCTATACCTCTCTGGTTGATGATGATGGATATAGCAGAAAAAATGGGCAGGCCTTATGTTTCACTGTATCAAGTGTTATGGTTTGTGACCTATTCATCTTATCTCCTTCCTTCCATCCAGCCATCCCCTCACCAGGTAATCTGACTGCCAAGTGCCAAGCACTATGAAGTTCAGAGAAGTTAAGTAACTGGTACAAGATCCACCCAGTGTTGAGTTTCATTTGCGTTCGGGGTAATCTAAGGTGATGGATGTATCCCAAGTCATTTGGATGCAGTAGAGTCTGGTTCCAGTGGGGAGGTCTCTGAATACAAGGAAGGATCTGGGTATACGTCTAACAATGTCTGAGTTTCCTCTGTGAGGTTCCAGAAGCAGAATCAAGATTGCTGTTTCCCTGGAGGATCAATTATAATGTCAGCATTCAGAAGCATCTCAGATTGCATCTCTTGTCCCAAGAGGAGTTGGGCCTAACTTTATAGGTTGAAGGATGTCACTTTGCCCCATGAGTTTTACCCGCTGGATACGGCTGTCCTGTTTAGGAGGTGCCTGTTTAGGAAGGCAGCCTAAAGACTTTGTGATCATACAGATCCGATTAGAACCCCAGCTTTGTCTCTTAATTTCACATTTACTATCTCATTTTACAAAACCATTTGAGGCAGCTCTTAGCACTTGTCCCTGTGTGACCTTGGGCACGTTACATATCTTCTCTGAACCTCATGTTTTATATCTGTAAAATGAGGATAATATAATAAGCTCCTGGCATTCGTGGATGGATTAAGTCACATGTACTAAGCATTAGCACAGTTCTGGGCACATAAGAGACACTTGTAAATATTGGTTTCATCTTTCACTTTTAATTAAAATGGAAACTTATCTACTCTCCTAAAAAGGAATTTATAAAGACTCTCATAAAGCTCTGAAAGCAATGAGTAGAGAGGGAGTGGTTGGGAAGATTTGCTCCATTCTGCAGTGTTTTTCTAAGGAAACACTGGCTTATGTCCAGCTTGGTTTTTCTGCCCCCTTGGTGACTCTAGTTTAATAGTGAGAGGTGTGTCAGTGGTGAGAGCTGAAGCTCTTAGCTGAAACAAAGACCATTCTGGTGTGCTTAGGGTTTTGCAATTGCTACACTCTCCATTTTGGCATTGAACTTGATTAAGACTCTTTTCAACATCCAAGATCGATTTGGAGTTTGGAGTTAGTTTTTATTTATGCAAACTCCAAGCTTTAGAAATATTGCCAGGCCTGCTGGAAGCTAGTGTGAAGTTAAAGCAGCAGGTTCCAGTTGTGGCTGCAACTGTGCTTTCTCAGAATGGCTGTTTGTTTCTGGGCATTGGATCTTAGCCTCCCGTCGAGGCCTGGGTCTGAAGCTAATTTTACTCAGCTTAGGTGAAAACACCACCAGGGGTGGGTGGCCCAGAAAGAAAGAGGACCCTTTCTATTCCTGATCTATATTTATTTTGTGGCCAACTGGGCATAATTGACTAAAGGTAATTGAATCCACCTGATAGGTGTTAAGCCATCTAGGCATTGAGGTTTTGTTTGGGAGTATTTTTTTATTTTAAATTCCTCTAGCCTCTTTCTTCCTTTCTACCTCTTTGCTTTTCAACTTTATTCCTCAGGCTTTGGAGCCAGAAAGAACAAAATTCAGATTCCTGGCTTTACTACTTGGTAGCTGTGGACCATTGGGCAAGCCATATCACTTCCCTGAGCCTCCTGTGTTCCTATTTGGAGATCGGAGGAAGGCCACAGGATGGTAGTGAGGCCAAAATTGGATGCAGTGTATGAAAACACCCAGGAGCCCTGAACACAGGCATGGAATTCAGTAAATTTTAGTGCTCTCCTCCCTTCATTCTCTGGGGTATCATTTTCCACATTATTCCAGGACATGCCTTCCTGCCTGGCTTCTAGGGTTAGGAGGAAACAGTTGTTTATTTGAAAGGGAAAAGGGAGATAAGTAAGTGCTTTAGCGGGGGGGATATAGAAGAGGCAGAAACGATGGCTGGGAAAGGTGCTCAGAGAGTTTGAGGAAGGGAAAGGCCAGTTTACCTGTGAGACAGCGAGTAGAAGGGGCACAGCAGAGAAGGCAGGAATGCAGAGGCCATTGGAAATGCTTGGACCTTCAACCCAGGGGCACTGGTAGGCCACTGAACGCTGAGGCGTGATATGATTAGATTTGGTTGCTGCATGGAGAATAGACGAGGCGATACAAGTGGCTCTGGGAATAGAATTTGAGTCATTTGGTCTTAAATCAGAAGACAGCCTAATCCAGGGATTCCCATACCTGACTTTCAATCGGAATCACCAGAGGAACCATTTCAAAATATGCATTTCCCAGCCCATCCCAGAGCTACTGAGCGAAAACCTCCAGGGACATTAGGCATTTGAGGACCACTGCTTCTGTCCATGAAAAAATGGCTTCTTGATGGCATCACCTGGGGCAGAGTACTTAACTTCTTAAGGCAGCAGACCAAATCCTGCTTTTTGAATTTTGTGCTTCCACCAACACTAGTTGTGTTTCTAAAAGGACCCTTGACACCTTGTCCCCAGTGCACATCTCCAGCCCCAACAGGTGTTCCTGCCTGAGAGCCTTTGGAAGCTAATTAGATAAGCACAGGTGTGCCTAATGAATTCCTGCCGGACCACATGCTGTCCAGCTGGGAACAGCCTGGGAGCGAGGCCAACCAACCATATAAAGGCCCTATTCTGATGCTTTTTGCATCCTGTCTGCTGTGTTTTCGTTCCCCACGGTGAGGACAGTGTGTCCTGTCTCCTAAGGCCCTGTGAGCCAAGCTCAGCTACAACCTGGTGCCCCACATCTGACAACAGGGATTTCCACTCAAAGCGTGTGGCCTTTTGGGCCTGGGGGTGATGAGTGGGACTAGAGCCAAGAAACCACAGGTAATTGGGCTTCTTCTAAGCTCTGTAATTCCCAGGTGGGTTTTTTAATATTCA
Source organism: Mandrillus leucophaeus (assembly GCF_000951045.1). Taxonomy (NCBI): domain Eukaryota; kingdom Metazoa; phylum Chordata; class Mammalia; order Primates; family Cercopithecidae; genus Mandrillus; species Mandrillus leucophaeus. The sequence continues at coordinate 747,532 of NW_012104721.1, read as the reverse complement.
GGGAGTAGCAAAGATACAAATATTGTAGAGCTAGTTTAAGCATACAATTTTTTTTTTCTAGACGTTTCTATGGAACACTAATGTTGGTGATTATTTTGCAGGGAGAGGTAATGGAGGTAACAGGGACTTAGGGTTTTCATTTTGTACCTTTCTGCACTGTTTTGAAAAATTAAGATTATAAGCCATTTTTTAAAATCACCTTTTTCAAGACATAACGTAAAATGAACCCACTTTAATATGATTTGACAAGTGTATACACTCATATAACTACCACCTCCACAAATGAGATACAGAATTTTTCTGTCACCCCAAAAAGTTCCTTTGTGCCTTCTCCCAGTTCATCTCCCCACCCTCAGCCTCAGGCAACCACCAATCCAATTTCTGTATGGACCATTTTAATTTCTTTTCTGTGTATTTTTCTGTGCTAAGGAAAAAAATTATAATGGAAATCTTAAAATGTGCAGAGGGAGGCAAGGTTTGGCCACTCTGAGGAATCCCTCTTACTAGCTACAAAGTTGGTAGGTAAGGGGCAGGGGTGTGTGTGTGTGTGTGTGTGTGTGAAACTGGCAGTGTTTTCCCCTTGTGGGGAGAGGGGGGAATGAGAAAACAATATTCAGGGGAGGCTGTTTAAAGTTAAAAGTTTAGATAATTTTTTTTTAAATAGGAAAATGGAAGTAAATATGTCATGAGAGTATGGGTTACTGTTTTGTTTGCTTGTTTTCTGTCATGTGCTTATCGTTTTTGTTACAGGAAGAGTTAACTTTTTTTTTCTTGAAAAGCAGTTTAATGCTTACCTGACTATAAGGAGAAACTGATAACAAATAGGAGTAGAACAGGAGTTGAGAGTAAGCTGTGTGAGACTTCCTCCACGTTATGACTAAATCCAAAAGGTCGAAAATTTCCTTTGAGCAGGGGCTTTAGTTCCCTGTGTGGATGGAAAAATACCTTTGATATCACTTTATAAAACCTTTTAATTTAAATGTTAATTTAACATGAGCTAAATTAGGTGGTGTGGTGGTGCTATTTTTAGAAAATGCACAAAGAATTAGAGGCTTGCTAAGTGCTTCCATCCGTTTTCTGACATGACAGAAAACAAGCAAACAAAACAACCCATAATCCCATGACATATTTACAGCTAACAGGTGATGCTGAGTGGTACAGAGCAAACCACAGGAGGGTGTAACTAAGGTTAGTAACAAAGCATCCTGTTTCCCTTGCTTGCCTGATGGGAACCACCTGGAGCTCTTGTTAAACCTGCAGATTCTCAGGCCTTTCCCCAGACCTTTTGAATCAAGTTCCAGGGGCTTCTTCTGATGAGGCAAGTTTAGAAAAATACTGAGCAATGCTTTGCTTTATAGACTTTGCACACTTGTAAGTAGGAAGGTCATGGTGAATTTTTCTCCACCCAAGCAAGGAACAAATCTTTATAACTTATTTGGGAGTTGGGGCCTGGCCTCTCTCAACAGGTATGTATATATTTATTTGCATAAGGTACTTGGATTTTAGATTGCTGCGGGATTTCTATGCATATGTAAGTAAGGTGCTAATTTTAAGTAGCAACCTCTGCTCTCTAAATTTTATGCAGTTCTTATAAGATTGAGGGAATGCAATGCAGAGCATATGAATGGTGGCAAGTCAGAGTTTTTCTTGTGGTTTATGTGGGACCTGTTTTCTCTGTATAGTCCAGATTTGAATAATTTTGTAGGCCTTGGGTTGTTTTTGTTTACTTGCTTATTTATTTCATAATTTATTGTCTTATGAATAAATCGCTGTGCTATGAGTAAATACAAGTAGCTCAGCCTGTGTCTTGTCCTCTAAAAGAAAGAAAGATAAAAACGTTTCTTAAAGTAATTATAGTATTCAGACTGATCCTAAAATTCATGTGGAAATGCAAGGGACCCAGAATAGCCAAAACAATCCTGGGCATGAAGAACAAAGTTGGAGGACTCATACTTTCCAGTTTCAAACTTAGTACAAATCTACTGTAATCAAGATAGTTAAGTGCTCGCATAGAGATAGATATATAGATAAATGGAAAGAATTGAGAGTGCAAAAATAAACCCTTAATGGCCAACCAGTACAGTTTAATTGGGAAAGAATACTGTTTTCAACAAATAGTACGGAGACAACAGGATTCCACATGCGAAAGAATGAATTTAGACCTTTATTTCATACCATATTAAAAAATTAACTCAAAATAGATCATAGACATCATGTGAGAGCTAAAACTGTAAAAATTCCTAGAAGAAAATATCATAAATCTTTATGACCTTGGGTTAGACAATGGTTTCTTATGTAAGATGCCAAAAGACCAATCAATGTAAGAAAAAATGGTAAGTAGGACTTCACTAAAATAAACTGTTGTGCTTCAAGAGAAGGAAAAAAAAAAAAAGGCTGGACATGGTGGCTCATGCCTGAAATCCTAATGCTTTGGGAGGCCAAGGTGGAAGGATTGCTTGAGCCAGGACTCCAAGACCAGTCTGGATGACATACCGAGACCTCTGTCTCCAAAAAAATCAAAAGAATTAGCTGAGTGTGGTGGTGTGTGCCTGTAGTCGCAGCTACTGGAGAGGCTGAGGATCACTTGAGCTCAGGAGTTCAAGGCTAGAGTGAGCCGAGATCACACTGCTGCACTCCAGCTTGGAGAACAGGGCAAGATGCTGTATCAAACAAATGAACAGAAAAAAAAACAGAATGGGAGAATATTTTTGCAGATGATATATTTGGTAAGAAACCTTTATCCAGAATGTGTAACAAACTTACAATTCAGCAATTTAAAAAATGTTTAAAACTTGGCAAATGATTTGAATAGACATTTCTCCAAAGAAGATACACAAATGGTCAAGAAGCACATGGAAAGATGCTTGACATTACCAGTCATTAGAGAAATGCAAGTCAAAACCATAGTTAGATGCTGTTTCATATTCACATATAATCTACAAGAGATAATAACAAGTGTTGACAAGGAAGTGAAGAAATTGGAGCCCTCACACTTGGCTGGTGAGATTTTTTTTCCCCCTGCTCCCAAGATGGAGTCTTGCTCTGTCATCCAGGCTGGAGTGCAATGGCGTTATCACGGCTCACTGCAACCTCTGCCTCCCGGGTTCAAGCAATTCTCCTGCCTCCACCTCCTGAGTAGCTGGGATTACAGGCACGTACCACAACACCCGGCTAATTTTTGTATTTTTACTAGAGATGAGGTTTCACCATGTTTGCCAGGCTGGTCTCAAACTCCTGACGTTGTGGTCTGGCTGCCTCAGCTTCCCAAGTGCTGGGATTCAGGTGTGAGCCACTACGCCTGGCCAAGATTTTAATATGATATGGTCACTTTGGAAAACAAGTTGGCAGTTCCTCAAAACGTTAAACAGTCATATGACCCAGTAATTCTGCGCCCACGTATATTCCCAAGAGAAATGCACACCTACTGATGAATTGCTAAATAAATGTGGTATAGTGACACAATTAAATATTATTTGGCAGTAAAGAGGAATGAAATACTGACATATGATACAATGTGGATGAAAATATGCTAAGTGAAGCCAGTCATTTGTGGTTTCATTTATAGTAAATAAGCAGAATAGATAAAACAAGAGAAACAAAGTAGATTAGTGGTTGCCAGTGTCTGAGAAGAGGGGAGAATGAGGACTAATTGCTGGGTTTCTTTTGGGGGTGATGAAAATGTTCTGAAATTAGATAGTGATGATGGTTGCAAAACTGTTCATATGCTAAAAACCACTGAGCTGTACAGTTTAAAAGATGAATTTTATGGTATGTGTATTATATCTCAAGCCTGTTATGAATTTTAAACTCCCAAAACTATTCCTCAAGGCATTTTGGGCATAAAGATCAAAAGAAGGATTTCAGAGGGTAGAGATATTATTTCTAGGTTGGGTGGTAGATTGAGAATTTGTGAACGAGGTGTGTTTGAGCTGAGTGGTTTTTAAGGAAGGTGAACACTTAGATATGTAGCTGTCACCAAAAGGAAGAGTTTTGAGTCACAGAATTCAGCATGAGGCAAGCTCAGGAAATCAAGAATATCTTTGGGAGGGAAGTTGTAGTTCAGCTTAGCAGTTGTACAGAGTTTGTGAAAAATTCAATCCAGAATTTAATTGGAAAGGTGAGCCGTGCCCAGAGCAGAGGGACCTTGGAGTGCAAGGAATTCTGTCTTATTTTGTCAGCTATAGGAAGTGGGTAAAAAACGATAGGCCTCAGAGTTGTGTATTAGGAAAATTGACAGCTCAGTCTTTGCATTAGCTAGAAGGGAGGGAGCCCACCTGTGGAAGTACCCCCTTAGGAGTCTCTTGCAGTAGGGTTGAGAAGAAGGGCTTCCTGTCCTAAATTATCTAAAACTGGAATTATTTTGGTTAAATTCTGGGCCTTCTGATACCAACTTGGTGAATTTGAAAGTCCTCACACAAATATTATTCTACTTCATTTTCTGGGTAAATAAATCTGTTTCCTAGTAAAGAACTGTCTGGGGCTGCTGAACAGTGGTGTTTGGACCCTCACTCAACCAATCCCGTGCATGGCATCTCCTTTTTGTTCTATTCCTCACCACCTGTGTTGTTGTTGTTGTTGTTGTTATTTTTCTCTTCCCTTCTCTATTTCCTCTCTTCCTTTCTACCCCAACTGGATGTACTTTCTCCCTGTCCCTCAGCTTTACCTGCTCACCTCCAATGGTAACACAGTACCAGAGAAAATTACCAGTATTTGTGCAACATAAAGAAAGTTTGATGAAAACCGTATTAGAGAAAACAGCATGCAGAAACCTTTCCATGAAGCATAGATGGACACATGACATGTAGGCCATGTTAAAAACTTTAATGGAAAAATATGCTAAATGTGATAAAGTTCTTTTCTAAGTAAACTTAATATAAAAGTAATTGGGGTACAGAGGAGACTACCTGTAAGTATTCTCAAGCCTGTAACTTCCAGAGCTCATGAAAATTTCAGCGTTCCCATTTGTGACTTGCTATTAAACTCTTTTCTGCTATTTTGATGTCTCCTGTTGGTGTCCTGAATAGCAAACTTATGACCCTGAGTATGGCTCAAGCCATGGATTATGAAATGATTACCACATTCCTGAGATATTAGGAACTAAAAGGTTGTCATATTTTCATATGTTTATAATGAGGCTATCTAACTTATACCAGTTACCAAATGTCTTTTTTTTTTTTTTTTT
>NW_012104721.1:722613-741535 GCF_000951045.1 Mandrillus leucophaeus | reverse complement strand
CCAAAACTCAGAAAGCCTTTTTCTTTAAAGAGTTTGTCAAGTTTTTTGTTTGTGTTTTGGGGGGTGGGGGTTTGAGGGAAAGGGCATGGTGTTAAAAGGATGGCTAAAGGGTGGTAGATTGGGTTTTTTGTTCTATTCAAGTGAGAGTGTTGAAGACAAACGCTGTGATATTCTGAGAGGGAGGGACGTTCAGACCTGGGCCAGATTTGCATCAGGAGGTCCATTTTTGAGTCTTGGCTCCATTACTTACTGTTTACCTGAGCCAAGTTGCCACTCTTCCTGAGCCTGAGGTTTTTCAACATAAAATGGGGAATTTGAAAGGTCAAATAAATTAACTCATAAGATTTGTGTTGTCTGGTTTATTGTAAACGTTGAGTCCTATGGAGACTTCAGAGATTTTACCATTCGTATTTTTATGATATATAGAACAGCTTAAAACTCCCCCTTTGGTGTAAGTATAGTATATAGAGGTATAATGTTCTGAATAAATTACTACAGTCATAGTTTGTGAAACCTAATTATAGCTGGTACTCTGGAAATGTAACTCAGTTGTAGTCCAGAAGTTTGTGCTCAGGGTGGTGCTGTTTCCCCATAAATCTGATGATGTTTTACATTTTATCTCTGTTCCAAATTAAGCAAATAACTGGATATATGCTTAGGGCTATTTCTGCCTTCCACAGTCCCCAAGCCATCTTTCCTTGTGAGACCCCACCCAAAATCATGTCGTAGAAATGTGTATTTATCCCATATTCACTAGAACACACGTGGGAGCTAATTGTTGAGTATACCAGTGGACCTGTTACATTTTGGAAGACATTTGTTAATACTTTGGATACTACAGCTTACATTTTGTATTTTACAGTCAGTTTGTTTTTAGGTCAGAAATACTTGAAAAGCTTGTAAGCCCTGGCTCCTAATGGAGTAAAGGACCTAATGTAGTTCTTCTGCAAACTGATTACAAGGGAAAATACTCATTTCGAACTTATTTTGCTCATAATCTCTATCCGGACCGCCATATTAATCATTTCCTACTTCTTGTCAGAAACCAGACATGCATTTCATAGATGTGGTCATTGTGTGTTTGATGTGAATTGTTTTGTTTTGTTTTTAGATCCGGGGATTTCTGTCACGGTTTGATAATGTCCTTCCCGTCAGCCTGGCATTTGACAAATGTACAGCTTGTTCTTCCAAAGTAAGTCATTTTGTATTGGAGGGACTTGTTTTTAAAAGTGAGCGGGTCAACATTTGACCACAGCCTCACCAGCTAGAGCCATTGAAACCAACTAAGAGCTTTTTGTGGGGGAAGGGTGGGGTCTAAGCACTCAGAAAGGACTTTGTTTTCATGGATGTGTATTCATTCTCACAGTGGTTTAAAACCAGCCTGAGAAAATGTGTAGGGAGACGAGTTAGAATATTTCAACTCTGTATCAATACTTACATCATGCTAATTTTGTCTTGAATTTGAACTTTACTGCTCTTTGTTCCTCCCCAGAGGGTTCCCTCCTAGCAGGGACCCTCACAGAGCAATTTTTTAAAGCATTACTCTGAGAGTGAGGCAGCCCTGGCTATGCGTCTTCTGCAGATCCACATAATTACAAAGAAAAAGTAAACAGAGATTAGGGGTCTGGATGGGGAGCCACTAAAAGGGCCCCTTCAGCTTTGATCTTTCCAGAAGCTCTAAAAATAGAGCCAGTATGTTAGCCATCATAATGGGAAACGGCTGATATATCGCAAAACTACAGTGATGGCATCTCATGTTTTAATAGGCTTTCAGATACCGTCTGAGTGACTTTTACATGTACACTGTATGTGATAGCTGATTTCCTTTCAAGTGTCCCTTTCAGACTTCTAATGCCCAGTGACTTGACCTGGGCTTTTAAGGCTCATAATTGCTGATAAGTAAAGATTTTCATGTTGAAGTACTATACAAAATAATGTTGTTGGCCACTAATCCCCAACTGTGGCTTCTCAGTTATAATTTGGGACTATTTTTCTGTGTAGCCTTCATCGTCTGCCACTGTGGAAGAAAGAGAATTCTAGGGACGTTTTTCTCTATTCTGAGTTGACAAGCTTCCTTTGAAAACTGTACTTGGGCTATATTTTATGGGAAGCACAATTCTGACCAGTTTCTCTAAAAAACTGAATGTAGAATTGACAAGCAATGTTGATAAATTTGGTTACATTTAGATGCTCAAAAATTTAGAGTAATTATTTTCTTTTTGCTTCCAAAGTAAATTAAGCCCGTTTTATTATGCATCCTAAGTGCCTATGTTGAGATTTCAGGCTTAGACTTCGTCAGTAGTTACCCATGAGCCCATTCTTTCTGTAGTTTCTTTAAGATATATCTGCTCAAGCCAGGGCCTCAAGGATGTCTGTCTGCATGCACCTTCATCCTCAGAAATGCAAGTTTTAGGATTATATACTACATCTTTAGTGGAGCAGATTTTTTTTTTCTTTGAATGGTTGAGCTAACTGGTCTCCAAATAACTTGACAGTATTAATTTTCATACTGAAATCATTTGGCACAGGTGCCAGAAGGTTTTCTATAGCTTTATGTTGGTCTGGCTAGTCAATGAAATAAAGATAATTGGTTTCTTTAAGTGAAATGCAAACACTCATTCTTTTTTGTTCTATTTCTAATTAAATTAGCCTTTGAGATACTGTTTATAAAAGAATCACAAGCATACCAACTAACTGGGCATTCCTTATATACTTTAAAAGAGAATAGCTTAGCATTTTTCTTTCACACTTATTGTAAGCTTTAAATTAAATACAGGTATCACTTTTTTGTTAGCAAAATTATTTCCTCTTGGTGATTATTCTGAGAGTCCTGCTTTACATAAACATGTTGGACGATTTAATAAAAACTGACTCGGATTTTAACAGCTGTGCTATTCCCATAGCGATCACTTTTCATGTGGTCTGGGTATTAAATTTCTTTTGTGCTGGAAAGGTTGCTTCATTGGTGCACGTATTTCCTTACAGTAGAAATGCAGCATTTACTTACTTGGCTACCTTCTTTATTCGCTTAGGAGATTGTCATTCTCTATTATCTACAAACTCAATATTAATACTTTAAAATGACAAATCCAATTACATTTTCATTTCTTTGTATGTGAATTTTTCTTAATGTGTATTTAGCATAATACATTTTATACAGAGTCATGTCATAGTTGTTATTGTTTCAAAAGATTCTTTGGGGCTAAAAATGACTTTTAAAAATGTATCCTTTGACATTCATGAAGTAATTTTTTCCTTTGGTAGTTTTCAGTATGTTTCCTCCTCCCCACCAGGATCAAGGCCATGCTTGTGTCTTGATTTAACCACAAATAGAGACAGATTGGGGAAGTAGAATAAGTTCTGCTGGATAGTAAAACACTTGTTCATTACCTTATTTATTAAAAACAAAGCAATACCATTATATACATATATATATATAGAGAGAGAGAGAGCATGCATACACACGAGCGAGAGCTCTCTATGTAGCCTGAGATGGGGAAGAATACAGTGCTTTGCCTCTAAAGCAGAAAAGTTGGAACGTTTACCCACAAATCATTTCTTATCCTATTTGATCTTAGGTTGGCACATAAGAAGGTGAATTGTTCCATCTTAGGGGAAAAATACTGAAGAATGGTGGGGAGAGGTGGGTGGTGAGGAGTCACTTTCATTCCAGTTTCTACTTACTGTCTTGCAGAACTTTCTAAACAGATAGTATTTGTCAATGAAATTTCAAAAGACCTTATTTGAAGTTTATGTGAGTTGCTCTTTACTTCTACAAAGAAATTCCAAGCTAACTAGAGTATTGTGGCATTACTACCAGAGGGAAAAGTACAATTTTTAAAATCAATATTCCTGGAAGAATTTCCTGTAGTACATTAAATTACTTTGTTATTGTTAGACTCTCACCTAAATATTTTTTGGCAGTAGAGTATTTTTGGGTAACTTTCTATTTGATACAATTTTAAGCTTAATAGAAACATTGCAAGAATAGTACAAGGAACTCCGGTATGCACTTTACCTACATTCATCCATTGTTAACATTTTGCCCCATGCATATGTGCTGTCCTCCTCCAATCCCTCCTCCTTCCCTTCCCCTCCCCCATTTTTTTCTTGAAATTTTGAGAGTAAGTTGGAGACATTGTGATCCTTTATAACTGAATGCTTCAATGTAAATTCCAAAGAACAAAGACATTCTCTTACCTAAACACAATACCCTTTTACCCTTATCAAATTCAGGCAGTTTAATGTTTGCACAATACTATTTTCTAATCCACAGTCTGTGTATTCAATGTTGTTGTTTATACCAGTTAATGTTCATTATAGGTTTTTTCCTCCCAGACCAGGATCCAATTGAGGATCAAACATTGCATTTAGTTGTCATGTCTCTGGCTTCCTTCAATCTGGAAAAGTTACTTCATCTTCCTCTGTCTTTCTTTGATGTTTTGATATTTTGCCAGTTATTTTTGTAGAATTTCCCTCAATGTGGATTTGTCTGATGTTTCCCTATGATTCAATGCAGGTTATGAATTTTTGGTGGGAATACCAAAGAAGTGATGCTGTCTCCTCGTGTCGGGAGTTATATATATTATATCCCTTTTGGTGATGCTACTTTTTCGTTTTCCATATTTCTGACTACCTTCAACAGTGAGAAACCTGCGATCTTGGCTCACTGCAACCTCCATCCGCCTCCCAGGTTCAAGTGATTCTCCTGCCACAGCTCCCCAAATAGCTGGGATTACAGGCGCTCGCCGCCATGCCTGGCTAATTTGTTGTATTTTTTAGTAGAGACAGGGTTTCATTCTGTTGGCTCAGGCTGGTCTCTAACTGCTGACCTCGTGATGCGCCCACCTCGGCCTCCCAAAGTGCTGGGATTACAGGTGTGAGCCACTGCGCCCAGCCCTATCCTGGATATATTTACTCACTTGCTGAAGTCTAGAATACACAGGAAGTAGTTTCAAAATTGCTAGCCCATACTACTACAGAAAATAAACCTAGAACCTAGAGTTCCTATTTGTGCATAGTTCTTTTTTTCTAGGTAAAATTTATATATGGTGAAATGTATGAATCTTAAAACAACTCTAAGTTTTAACAAATGTATACACCCATGTAACCCACACTCTTCCCATCAAGATATTAGAGTTCTGCGATCACTCCAGAAAGTTCCAAGGTACCCTTTCCCAGTCAATTCTGGTGGAAGGGGAAGTATGTTGTATATTATGACTAGTCCTTCTCTATAAGGAGTAAAGCTAGGCACCTTCAGGTGTTCTATGCAATAATAGCCTTGTTTCTGGGACCCAGAAGTTGACCAAAACCTTTTTTCAGACCTGCAGAGTCAGGAGCAGGACTGTGCTAGAGGAGACTGCATGCAGAGTATTCTTGCTCTTGTTGCACAATTCTGTTGCAACCTTTGTGACATTGCAGGAACAGCCTGTTTTGAAGAATCAGGCTCCAAACTTGGTTTGCATACCATCTGGGACCCGTGCAGATGTAGCAAGATGTGCCCAGAAACCTGATCTTGAGATTTTAGTGATTAGCAACCCTAATAATACACTCATTCTGGTGTTGCCTATGCAGTAGGTTCTTCTGTTGATGGGTTATGATTAAACTCCTCAAAGTGATTCTGTTAGCTTTCTGTGTGTATCTGGGCATATGTCTTGAAGAGTGATAGGGTAAGGGTTGGGTAGGAATAATAAATGTCAGCTGGTATATCATACTTTGTTTTGGCCTTTGTCATAGCCAGCCTGCCCATTTATTTTTTGATATTATATAATCCTACCTTTCTTCTATCATATTTTCTTGTTACTTATGAAGCATGAAAGGCTAGGCATGGTGGCTCACACCTGTAATCCCAGCACTTTGCGGGGCTGAGGTGCGCAGATCCCCCAAGCCTAAAAGTCCGAGATCAGCGTGGGCAACATGGTGAAATCCTGTCTCTACAAAGAATACAAAAATTGGCCAGGTGTGGTGGCACATGCCTGTAGTCCCAGCTACTTGAGGGACTGAGATGGGAGGATCCCTTGAGCCCAGGAGGTTGAGATCATGCCATGGCACTCTAGCCTGGGCGACAGAGCAAGTCATGCCCATGCCTCCAAGCCCCCACCAAAAAGAAGCATGAAATACCAAAAGTCAACTTAGCTACTTAAATAGGGGTGTGTGTTTGTTTTTGATGGAGTTTCCCTCTGTTGCCAGGCTGGAGTACAGTGGCATGATTTCAGCTCACTGCATCCTCTGCCTCCTGGGTTCAAGTGAATCTCCTGCCTCAGCCTCCCGAGGAGGTGGGACTACAGGCATGTGCCACCATGCCCAGTTAATTTTTGTATTTTTAGTAGAGACGGGGTTTCACCATGTTGGCCAGGATGGTCTCAATCTCTTGACCTTGTGATCTGCCCATCTTGACCTCCCAAAGTGCTGGGATTACAGGTGTGAGCCACCGTGCCCGGCCAGCTACTTAAATGTTTTTTAAGAGAAACCTCTGTCCCAAAGTAACTTGTCACCTAAGGGCTTTGCAAATGCACCACTTAGAAGACAGAAAGGCAAATCATAGATTTGAAAGGAAGGGTTAAATTGTTACCATGTGTCTGTTAGCAGACATTCATTTAATTCAACTGACATTTGAGTCCCTGCCGTGTGCCAGAGATACAAAGATGATTAAAATAGCCACTGTCCTCAAGGAACACTGTCCAGAGGGTGAGACAGACTCATAAGCCAGTAATGATCTGTTCCATTGTGAAATGCCCTACAGCAAGGTCTGTCCTCTTGTTATGGCATCCCAATACCAATTAATTTTGTAAACGTGGATGACCCGGGAAGGCCTTGCAGAGGATGACTTCTGAGTTGATGTTAAAGGGTCAAGTAGGAGTTTCTAGAAACACCTGGGGGAGAGAACATGAGGAATTCCAGGCGGTCGAGAATTGCGTGTATAACAGCCAGAGACAACAAGACATGGCACAGTTATGAAGTTGTTCAGTAGAGCAGTTGTGGCTGAGCCTGGGATAACCAATTTTCTGCAAATCGTCCTCTTGTCTTTGTGAGTGCTGTTCTAATTTTGGCCATCCTTAGAGTTGGAATCTGGGTATATGTTGTCTAACGCTTAAAGCTGCTGTTTTGAATTTTACAATTCCATGTAAAACTCTTGCTCACCTAGCACCGAGCTTTTTAGGGGGTTTCCTAGCCTAAGGAATCCAGCAGCTGCAGCAGGGTGGTGTGGAAGGCAGGAAGTCAGGGGATTTCCAGGGTCCTGGCTCTGCATCCCTTGCTGGACTGCCAAGTGACCACAACCAAGGTGCTCCCCCACTCTGCCCGCCTCCATTTCTTTTCTTCAGTGAGTCAGTTGAATGAGATAAGTTCTGGCTCTCTATTGACACTTTATTAGCTTTTATATTTTATATTTCCTTTATTTCACAAGCAATGGATTGTTAATTGCAGAAAAATCAGAAAACATATTTAAGAAAATAACCACGATCCAGCCATTTAGATCACTGTTAATTGGTGATGTCGACATTTCTTGATGTAAAATATATATGTATATGTATATAGCTATACATAGACATCATTTTCCCCTGAACATTCCTACTATAAGGGATTTATGGTGCTGTATTGAGGATACTCCCTGCTTCTCAGATTTGATAGGGTTTTAAATCTCAATCATTTACAAGGACTGGCCAGAGCCCAATCGGAAGAGCTCTCCACAGCCTGTGCCAGGAATCTTTGCATACAGCTTCTCAGTGGCAAATATTACTCAAAACTGGGCCACAGCCAGATTTTCCTTCTCCTTTCCAAAAGGGATATAAATCTCTGATTTGGAAAATGATGAGTAACCCCCAGGTTCTCTTTTCCTATCTCATTTACCCAGCAAGGCCTCAAATCTTCTATTTTAATGTATGATGGATTCCATATGTATGGTTGTGTGGTGTAAAATGTATCCCACATCTTGTCCTTAGCAACTAGTGTTTTCTCCAATCTCTAAAACTGCTTGGTTCCCAAAAGGAGATGGAATATACAGCCAGAGCTGGTGAGGAGTATTTAGCTACAAGCCTTAACCTCAGAACTCTTGGCTCTTCACTGCCTTGAAAAACCTTGGACGTTTCTCCCTTTGCTTCTATTTCCTCATCCATAGAGTGGGGAAAATATTTTCTGTTTCCTAGGGAAATTACAATGGCTGACGTGTATCCAGTTCCCTGTGGCCAAGTACCAAGGCCTTTGCCCACTCCTGGGACTGGTGTTGACATCAGAAATAAGAAAACAAAGACCCCTGTGATCGCATTAGGTCTCTTGAGGTACATGCAGCCTTTTCTGGGCTCACTGTCCACACACAGGTATAATGGGAGGGATTGAATCAGGGATTTGAAGGCCAAGGCTGCCCTGGCTTTGAAAGGTGCAGAAACCTTGCATTCATGTCTCTTGACAATGACAGTCAAAACCTTTTCCATGATTCCAAAGAACACGGCCTTGCTCGTTACTTTGACCTGTGGTTTTTAAGACCACCTAATTAGTAGTTAGAGCTTGTGATGATTACTCCTTTCCCTGTCACCTGTGGTCACAAACACATCTAGTTTTCCCAGACAAATTTTTTCTTACAGGATCCCTTTTGCCACTCAGACCAGAAAGTTTAGGGCTGTGTTCTCCTTAGATGGTTCCATTGGCAGCCTGGCCCAAGCATAGTCTTCAGGGTATTGAAAAATTGGGTTCCTTTTAGTTTGGAATTAATCTCATTCACTTCTAGTCTTATCCCCCAGCCTATTCTTAAATATTTTTGAGTCATGGATTATGTTCGGACTGATGAAAGCAGTCACCACTGTTCCCCTTAAAAATGCAAAGCCGGCCGGGTGCGGTGGCACACACCTGTAATCCCGGCACTTTGGGAGGCCAAGGTAGGTGGATCACGAGGTCAGGAGATTGAGACCGTCCTGGCTAACACGGTACAACCCTGTTTCTACTAAAAAGGCAAAAAATTAGCCAGGCGTGGTGGTGGGCGCCTGTAGTCCCAGCTACTCAGGAGGCTGAGGCAGGAGAATGGTGTGAACCTGGGAGGCAGAGCTTGCAGTGAGTGGAGATCGTGCGCTCCAGCCTGGGCAACCGAGCAAAAAAAAAAAAAAAAAAACAAAACCGCAAAGCCACGCAGTTTTACAGACAATTTCAGAGGCTTCATGAAGTCCCTGAAATGTGCCTGCGGATCCTAGTAAAGCACCATTGCTCTTAGTGTTTCTTTGGTACCACTCCCAAGCTCTCCTAGATGAGATACTGGAATATTAGAGTTGCAACCAGTCCCACCATGGCTGCCCCTATGGCTTTGGGAACTCACCATCTCTCTCTGGGGACTCCTTTTCCTCAACTGTAGTAAAGGTAGATGCAGGGGCTGATTTGCCACTAGTTTTTGTGTCTGAGATTGTGTAGTCTCTGGATCAACTATTTCATTTCTTTAGGCCCAGCTGTATTCAACTGGGTGATGGAGAACAGTACTAACTTTGCTCAGAGTTCAAAGGGTTAGTTCTCCCTCTGCTAGTAGGGTGCATTGATTTGACTCCTGATGGGCAGAGGTCCCCAACTAGCCACTGTTCATGTTCCTTCCTTTTTTTTTTTTTTTTGTTGGAGATGGAGTCTCGCTCTGTGTCTCAGGCTGGAGTGCGGTGGCGCCATCTCGGCTCACTGCAAGTTCTTCCTCCCGGGGGGGTTCATGCCATTCTCCTGCCTCAGTCTCCCGAGTAGCTGGGACTACAGGCGCCCGCCACCATGCCCGGCTAATTTTTTGTATTTTTAGTGGAGACAGGGTTTCACTGTGTTAGCTAGGATGGTCTGGATCTCCTGACCTCATGATCCGCCTGCCTTGGCCTTCCAAAGTGCTGGGATTACAGGTGTAAGCCACTGTGCCCGGCCCCTTCTTTCTTTTTTTTATTTATATAGTACGTTCATCTTTATCCTCTTGCCTATACCCTCAATAACTTTGTAAGATAGGGAGGGAGGAACATGGACTTGTAAATGCTACCTAGCTGCTAAAACAAGGGAACCATCAGCTGGAACTGGGAAAGCTTTTATGGACATGTGAGCTCTTACACGGGCTTTATACAATATATGTATCACTACTTAAATAGATTGTTTTAAATACCTAAACATAGGCCAGGCATGGTGGTTCATACCTGTAATCCCAGCACTGTGGGAGGCTGAGGGGGACAGATCACCTGAGGTCGGGAGTTTGAGAGCAGCCTGGCCAAATATGGCGAAACCCTGTCTCTACTAAAAGTAAAAAAATTAGCCACACTTGGTGGTGTGTGCCTGTAATCCCAGCTACTTGGGAGGCTGAGGCCGGAGAATCTTTGAACCCAGGAGGTGGAGGTTGCGGTGAGTTGAGATGGTGCCACTGTGCTCCAGCCTGGGGAACAGAGAGGGACCCTGTCTCAAAAAAAACAAAAAGGAGATGTGAAATAACTGTTTGAGAATGTCTTATTCCTGAAGTTACCCTTATGATTCGTTCATATGACATCTTATATTGTATTTATGATAGTGATATGAACTTAGTCATAGTTTTCTAGAGTGTCTGACCTTCTCTAGTTTTACATAATTCTTTCATTATGAAAGTTTTGTTAGTGCTTTTTTTAAGACAGAAAAACCTACATGGTTCTCTTCTCTAGAATATCTAATGTGACTGGTTAAATCACATACCAAAGTTAGACATCTTGAATTTACAGCCATCAGACTAAAATGGGAAAATACCGCCTGCGTGGGCCTTAAGCTACTGCAAGTGTGCCAAATGTGAACAGTCAGTGGGAGAATACACATGAGCAAGTTTTGCAAATTAGAGGAGCCATCTTGACAGTATACAAGTGTGCATTCAGCAGAGTCTTGGGTAAGGGCAGTATCATTGGAATATATGCTCAGCCTCCCACGAGGACTACTGTGGAGCGTGTGTTGAATCGTAATCTGAACTCACCTGTTGTTATAAGTCTAGGCCACTAAGGTGTCTTCGTAATTAACTCTGGATTCACTGAGCATTTGGATATTTTAAAGAACTCTATTGGCCTTCCAACTTGGGAGAGAAATCATGCAAAATCATATTTTTGTGTTATGTGTGAAGGCCTGGGAAAAATTTGGATTTCTCTTAGTTCTCAGTTGTACTTTGCATTTTCCTTTCTTTATATGTCAGCTCTTCCACAAAGGGCCTTGAAGGGAGAGGGTAACGAAAGTGGGGATTGAGGCAAGTTGTAATTACTCACTGTTGTGCTGAAACCTCCTACGTATCCCAAAAGTGGAATGTGAGCTCAATCAACATCGCTCTTAAAGGAGACCATTTATCTGTTGCCTGAGTAAAACCTTCCATAAAATTGCTAATACGCCTATGTATAATATTTTCATTAGTTCAATTTGACCAGACTGATAAGGAAGATTGATTTTAATCATAAGGTACACAGATTTTTAAAAGAGTGCAAAATGACTTGCTAATAGACTAATGTCAGAGTAAGAAAACAAAAACATGTGTGTCTCCCAGCTCTACTGGAGGAGCAAGAGTTTGATTTAACAATATCTGCTATCTTTGTCTAATCACTCACTAGTTGCTATTTTTGAGAATATTCCAATAGGAGCTGAAAGTATACCTGGAAAATGAGACCTATGTCATCCTATCCCACTCAGCAAAAGGACTGCAGTCCCAACAAATAGACCCTTTCATAGTGCTCCCTGGGGTTGACTGCATGTTTCTGTTAGGCTGTGCTAGTTTGATATG
This sequence comes from Mandrillus leucophaeus, assembly GCF_000951045.1. NCBI lineage: Eukaryota > Metazoa > Chordata > Mammalia > Primates > Cercopithecidae > Mandrillus > Mandrillus leucophaeus. Next base: position 729,822 of record NW_012104721.1, on the reverse strand, counting down.
TTCTCCTTGGGAAATTGCTTCCACTCTAACAGTATTTTCCTCGTGATAGCCTCAGCTGTGGTACCTTTTTGACCTTTGTGGGTGGGTTTGATTTTTTTTTTTTTTTTCCCAGAAAGTAATTTGAAGCTGTGTGTTGTGAATAAAGACAATGAGCAATTTGCAGGAAAATTTTAAACTGTTTTAAAGTACTGCAAGGCTTAAAATGGCACATGGGTGTGAACAAGTGAGAATGTCAGAAGAGAATTCAAGAGTATCCTATCTTTTGAGCTAAGAGCTGGCAGGACATTTTGATATGGCTAGTGCAGCAGCAGTGAGCACTGGCTTTATCTGCTACCCACTAACCGTGTGACCTTACGCAAGTATCGCAAAGTTTGAGCTTCAGTTTCCTCAGGTGTAAAGTAGTTGCGGTACCGTAGCCATGAAGATGGAATAAGAGCTCGTGTGATGGGTGTCATGTAGTTGGCACTCTGTCAGTGTTTTCCATTGCTCCTTTGTCTGAACAGAGATCAGGTGCCATTCCCATTTCCCTTCCTGAATACACTCATTTTTGTCATTTACAGCCATAAAAAACTTTCCATCTTTAGAAGTTGACAAAAAAGGAGGGGAACAGAAAAGGGCCTGGCCTCAAGATGTGAGCAAATACTAATGTGCAGGTTTTTAGATTCTTTGTCTTCTTCTTTCCTTTTCCCTTTTCTTTTCATGTCAGCTGTAAATCTAGGAGCTTAATTATTAACCAAAATGAAGCTGAGTTCATGTTTCCCGAAGCATGCACTGATGGGGAAGGATGAATTCTCATTTCCTGGAGGCTGAAGATCTGTGCAGGTATCTGTGGCCAATGTTAAGCCTACGACTTTAGATGAGCATAAATCTTGGGAGAGGTTTCTTGTCTGTGTTCCCTCTGAATTTCTCTGTGCTGTTAGAGGCAGGGACAGAGGAGAACCAGCATGGTAGTGCTGGGCTCAGGGTCATGCCTGCTGCCTGCCAGCACAGCGGTTCTTGTCCCTGTCCCACATTGCTTCTTGGAAGCCTTTTTACAGCCTCAATCATCTTGCTCTTTCTACCGCAGCTATAAATGGGTTGGAAGCCAGTGCAACATGGGCAGGGAGGACTTGGTTTAATCTTTTCAAGTGCTACAGCATTTCTCTGTTCCTTTGGCATCACTTTATGGATGTTTTCCCAGTATTCCTTTCCAGTGTCTTATGAATTGGCTATCAAGAGCGCTTCCCAGTCTTATCAGATGGAGAGAAGCAGTAGGCTCAGAGAAATTACATGAAAGTCCAGGATTTCCAACTTCTTGTTCACTTTTCTACCATATTAATCATCTCTCAGACAGTGATGTGGTAGGATTAATTCATATGCATAGAATTCCATTGTACTTATTTAGCAGGGGAAATAATTTCACTTTAAATTTTTAGCAGCTTCGAGGACTGATTGGTTAGGCTCCTTCAGGCTGTCTTTGGGAATCTTGTCCTTTGGAAAAGGGAATCCTGATACCCAGAGGAATGTATTTCTTATGGTCATGTTTCAGACTGTAGCATCTTGAAAGTCATATGGGCTAGAGCAACTTCTAGGTATCCTTTAACACAGATGCAGGCTTAGGGTTGAGAGTTTAAAAGCTTTTTCTCAAGAAACTGTTTATGACAAACATAGTTCACCTCCCATTTTGGTTAATTTTCAGCTTAAGTATTTTAAAAAACATTTGGAGGGCAGGGACATGCAGCTGCTAAGAATCCAAGACAGTGCTGTTTTGAAAATGCAAATATTTCTGGTTTGCATTTACTTGAAGCAGGGTAGCTGCCTCCCATACAGTCCCTTGAATACAGATATTCTTTAAATGACATCATTTTGAGTAGAATACAGAGTCCAGGTGGTTTGGGGGAAATCATTAAAAAAAAAAAAAAAAAAAAAAAAGCCTAGGTATCATTGCATTCTAGGGGCCAAGAAACAGAACGATGGTATTTTTGGCAGGCGCCCCAGCCCAGCAAAACCCACACCCCAAGGCTGTCTCTGTAGCTTCCTGTGGTTTTCCCACTGAAGAGAAACAGCCTTTCTCTTGGAGGGCCTGGGATGGCAAGTATGTATATCAGCTTGATCAGAATCATAATATTCCTGCTTTGAGGTTATGTCCCAACAGGCTTCATTTAGGAAATTTGATGCACCACAATTGTTGCAAACTGAGCTGAACTGATTTTGTGGCTCCTAATGGTGCAAGTTTTTTGTTTGGTAGAAACTGGTAACTTCCTATATTAGAAGTTATGCTACCAGGTGATCTGTAACAATAAAGTCAAGTCTCAGACTAAATTTTGCCACAGATAAGAACATCAGCAAGCAGGCACAAAAGTTAGTCATTCAGCATGTTCCTGTGGACTGGGGAAAGCCCCAACCTGTCCTTTGGATATGTATCTCACATCAAAAGTTAGGTAGAAACAGATGCAGAAAAATTCTCAATACAGGACACATCTAACCTTTTCATTGGCGCAGGTGATGGAATCCTCTGTTAAGTGTCCAGACCCAGGACCAGAGTTCTAGGCCCAGAGTGCCACTGCAGAGAGTGTTAGGCTGCCTGGTTTGCCAGATTCTTATAATCCACATATATATGCAAGGTTAAGAGAATCCTGTACAGTATTTCCAGCCAACACATACATATATTGAATTCTATTTTCTTCAGAAAAATTATTTCTACCATCCTTTATACTTGTGAGGGAATCCTCTAGTATAGATTCCAAAGCTGTAGCTGATGCTTTTGTAATAGCCACACCTGGGGTATGCATTCCTGATTGGGGTACCTCAGATACTAACTAGCTATCCATAAGAGGAAGGGAGGGAAGGAGGAAGGGTTTGGGTGTGTTCCCATATACTTGCATGCATTCACACTGTGTATTCAGAAATATTTAAAAATACAGATAATAGTTATCTCTTTATTTGACCCTGAAAATATTGTGTCTTGTATAACGTTGCTAGCCGTTCATGAGTGACCTGAAATGTCAACTGACCTTTGGCCTGCCATGGTGTCTTAGAGCCATTGATGAACGGCTCACCATGGGGCAGAGAAAAGAGAGAAGAGAATGATAATTTTTGTTCGTTTTGTGGGGTGTTTTTTTCTTTTATCTTTTTTTTTGAGACAGTCTTGTTCTGTTGCCCAGGCTGGAGTGCAGAGGTACGATCTTGGCTCACTGCAACCTCCGCCTCCCAGGTTCAAGGGATTCTTGTGCCTCAGCCTCGCAAGTAGCTGGGAATACTGGTGCATACCACCACACCAGGCTAATTTTTGTATATTTTGTAGAGATAGGGTTTCGCCATGTTGCCCAGGCTAGTCTCAAACTCCTGAGCTCGAGCAGTCCTCCTCCCTTGGCCTCCCAAAGTGCTGGGATTACAGGCATGAGCCACCACACCTGGCCAGTTTTGTAGGCCTTTTCAAGCTTTTTTGCATTCTTTCATTTGATATTCTAGTATGTGTGGAGATGTTGTATCCCCCACTCAATTTTGTACACAAATCGTTGTCCAGGGTCATAGAATGAGTAAATTAGAGGAACTATAACTTGAACAAACTCTCATCCTTTATAGTTCCTCTGTACTATAAGGGCAAGTTACTACCAAGAAGAGCTATTACTATTCAAAGAATACCGTAGAACTTTTTCACCTTGGGGCAGTTATTGCCAGGGTAAGACCATGTACTAAGGATATATTATATAACAGAATGCTGGGAGATTTCGACCTTAACTAGTGATAGGCCAGGTGATTCAAACCAGCTCTCTTACTGAAGTCACCTTAAGAAACTGGATCAATTGTTTCTAAAAATCTTCTTAAACATCAAATCACTATTATAAGGAGATATTGAGTTGAGCTTTGAGAGAGAAGGTAAGCACAGAGGAGCAAGCCTTAGCATTAGGGCCATTTTTTGTTTTATGGCCATTTGCTGATCAGGATAAAGGAAGTTGAGAGCATGAGCCCACACCTTTAGTGTCCTTTCAAGGTGAAGGAGATAAAACTTGTAGTCTGGGTCCTTTCAAGCCTGAGAGCCCTTATAAATCATTCTTCACTTCGGGTTGGAACTCTATCGAGAGATACACCTAGGAGTAAGGGTGAAGTTGAAGTAAACCATCCCTCACATTGGCAGTAACAATTTCACATAATCTAAGTGGCCCAGAAACCTTAAGGCTTACTTACATTACGATCATTCTATTTAGCGAATGCCCATAGGTGCCGGGTAAAAGCAATGAAATCTTAGAGGGAAATATGATCCTAGGCCTAAAATTATTTGTATAGATAATTTTGCTGTTGTAATATGCAGCCACAGAGGTAACCAGGCACACAAGAAGAGAAGGTACCATAAGTAAAGAGTTGTCAGAAGCAAAGACAAAAGAAATACAGACATACAGAGATTCTAGATATTCTACTTACTAGACATACACTATGAAATACTATTCTTACAGCATTAAAGGAAGTAAAAGCCCAAACTTTAGTTGTATTGGGGACTGGAAACTCTAAAATATGACTTTTCAGATTTAAAACACTGAAATCGAGAACTGAAAATTCAAAAACAAAATGAATAGGTATATAGGCAATTATATACAGCTAAAGAGCAAATTAGTGAAATGGAAAATAGGTTAGAAGAAACTGTTCAAAGTGAAGCACTGTATACACAAAGATGGAAAATAGAGAAGGTAGAAGATAGAGTGAGAAAGTCTAACAGTCATAATTGGAAACCTAGAAAAAGAAGAGAAAATGTTTCTATAGCAATATTGAATGGGATTGTAGATAAACTTTTTGAAACAAATGAAAAACCTCAAGCCTCAAATCCAAGAAGCCAAACAAATTTATAACAGTACAAATACAACTAAATCCACACCAAGACTCATAATCAAACTTCAGGAAATGGAATATAAAGAAATCTTAAAAGCAGTGGGGGATGGGAAAAAGACATTAACTTCTGAAGAATGATGATCAGGCTTATGATTGACTTGCAGAGTGTAAGCCAGAGAACAGTGGAAATAACTTCTTTAGTGTGATGAAGGAAAGAAATGCATCCCAGAATTTTAAACCCAGCAGAAAATACTGTTCAAGAATGAAAGGGGCCGGGCACGGTGGCTCACGCCTGCAATCCCAGCACTTTGGGAGGCCAAGGTGGGCAGATCACGAGGTCGGGAGATCGAGACCATCCTGGCTAACACAGTGAAACCCCTTCTCTACTAAAAATACAAAAAATTAGCCAGGTGTGGTGGCGGGCGCCTATAGTCCCAGCTAGTCAAGACGCTGAGGCAGAAGAATGGTGTGAACCCAGGAGGCAGAGCTTGCAGTAAGCGGAGGTTGCACCACTACACTCCGGCCTGGGCAACAGAGCGAGACTCCGTCTCAAAAAGTGAAAAAATAAAGGAAAGGTAAAAGTGAAGGTATTAAAGGTATTTTATATAGACAAGAACAGAGTCTACCACTAGCATGTTTACACAAAAAGGACTTTTATTGGGTCTTTGCAAGTAGGAGGAAAGTGATTCAAAATGTTAAATCAGAAGTATAGAAAAAAAAAAGGATAGAAAGTGGTTAAAGACGGGGTAACTCTAGGCCAGGCGCGGTGGCTCATGCCTGTAATCCCAGCACTTTGGGAGACTGAGTCAGGTGTATCACTTGAGGTCAAGAATTTGAGACCAGGCTTACCAACACAGTGAAATCCTATCTTTACTAAAAATACAAAAATTAGCTAGGTGTGGTGGTGCATGCCTGTAGTTCCAGCTGTTCAGGAGGTTGAGGTGGGAGGATTGGTTGAGTCCAGAAGTTGGAGGCTGTAGTGAGCTATGATTGTGCCACTGTACCCCAGCCTGAGCAACAGAGCGAGACTCTGTCTCAAAAGAAAAAAAAAATGTGGGTAACTCTAAATGAACATTTGAACATTTACTATATAAGACAATACAGTGTTCAGTGGGATTTTTTTAAAATAGAGATTTAAGGCCAAGGTGGGTGGATCATTTCAAGTCAGGAGTTTGAGACCAGCCTGACCAACATAGTGAAACCCCGCCTCTACAAAAAATACAAAAAAAATTTTAGCCAGGTGTGGTGGCAGACACCTGTAATTCCAACTACTCAGGAGGCTGAAGCAGGAGAATCACTTGAACCTGAGAAGTGGAAGTTGCAGTGAGCCGAGATGGTGCCACTGCACTCCAGCCTGGGCTACAGAACAAGACTCTGTCTCAAAAAAAAAAAAAAAAAAAAAAAGATTTAAAATGCAAGACAGAAAAAGCATAAAAATTTGGAGGAGGTGATTGGAATTAGTCTCTTCTAAGGTTCTTGCATTGTCTTGGAGGAGGTTAAAGATATGAATTAATGCTTGACTGAGATAAGTCAAGGATATGTGTTGTAATTAATAAACACTAAACAAATAGAAAAGTTGTATAACTTCTGACTAAAAAGGAAAAAATAGAATGATAAAAATAATTTAAAGGAAGAAAAAAGTACAAGATACAAAGCACAAGAAGTGGTGGTAAACTAAAACCCACATGTATCAGTAATTACATTAAACATAATTGATTAAATGCTGTTGGTAGAAAGATTGTCAAACCAGAGTTTTAAGTTTATATACATTATACAGGCAATATATCTTAAACTTACAGAATGACTAAAAATAAGATATAAGAACATAGTATTTTAGTATTGAATTTTCAAAAATAAGGTGAAAATAAACACCACAAGAAAGTTGCTGTAGCTATATTAATATCAGACAAAACAGAATTTAAGGCAAAAAGCATTAATTGCTTTATAATACAATTACTTTATAATAATTGGTTTTAATTTGCTGGGTAGATAGAATTCTAAATTTATATGTATTTAATAACATGTCTATAAAATGTATTAAAAGTTTACAGAACTACCAGAAATGATTTTTCCCCCACTGAAGATGGAGTCTCGCTCAGTCACCCAGGCTGGAGTGCAGTGGTGCGATCTTGGGTCACTGCAACCATCATCTCCCAGGTTCAAGTGATTCTCCTGCCTCAGCCTCTGAGTAACTGGGACTACAGATGTGTGCCACCTTGCCTGGCTAATTTTTGTATTTTTAATAGAGATGGGTTTTTGCCATGTTGGTCAGGCTGGTCTCAAACTCCTGACCTCAGGCGATCCACCTGCCCCGGCCTCCCAGAGTACTGGGATTACAGGTGTGAGCCACCGAGCCCAGCCGATTCGTTAAAATTTTCTACTGTGATTATAAATCATTTATTTCTG
>NW_012104721.1:719524-722563 GCF_000951045.1 Mandrillus leucophaeus | reverse complement strand
AAAAAAAAAAAAAAAAAAAAAAAGATTTAAAATGCAAGACAGAAAAAGCATAAAAATTTGGAGGAGGTGATTGGAATTAGTCTCTTCTAAGGTTCTTGCATTGTCTTGGAGGAGGTTAAAGATATGAATTAATGCTTGACTGAGATAAGTCAAGGATATGTGTTGTAATTAATAAACACTAAACAAATAGAAAAGTTGTATAACTTCTGACTAAAAAGGAAAAAATAGAATGATAAAAATAATTTAAAGGAAGAAAAAAGTACAAGATACAAAGCACAAGAAGTGGTGGTAAACTAAAACCCACATGTATCAGTAATTACATTAAACATAATTGATTAAATGCTGTTGGTAGAAAGATTGTCAAACCAGAGTTTTAAGTTTATATACATTATACAGGCAATATATCTTAAACTTACAGAATGACTAAAAATAAGATATAAGAACATAGTATTTTAGTATTGAATTTTCAAAAATAAGGTGAAAATAAACACCACAAGAAAGTTGCTGTAGCTATATTAATATCAGACAAAACAGAATTTAAGGCAAAAAGCATTAATTGCTTTATAATACAATTACTTTATAATAATTGGTTTTAATTTGCTGGGTAGATAGAATTCTAAATTTATATGTATTTAATAACATGTCTATAAAATGTATTAAAAGTTTACAGAACTACCAGAAATGATTTTTCCCCCACTGAAGATGGAGTCTCGCTCAGTCACCCAGGCTGGAGTGCAGTGGTGCGATCTTGGGTCACTGCAACCATCATCTCCCAGGTTCAAGTGATTCTCCTGCCTCAGCCTCTGAGTAACTGGGACTACAGATGTGTGCCACCTTGCCTGGCTAATTTTTGTATTTTTAATAGAGATGGGTTTTTGCCATGTTGGTCAGGCTGGTCTCAAACTCCTGACCTCAGGCGATCCACCTGCCCCGGCCTCCCAGAGTACTGGGATTACAGGTGTGAGCCACCGAGCCCAGCCGATTCGTTAAAATTTTCTACTGTGATTATAAATCATTTATTTCTGGGCTGGGCCTGGTGACTCACGCCTGTAATCCCAGCACTCTGGGAGGCTGAGGTGGAGGGATCACCTGAGGTCAGAAGTTCGAGATCAGCCTGGCCAACATGGGAAAACCACATCTCTACTAAAAAATACAAAAATTAGCTGGGCATAGTGGCACGTGCCTGTAGTCCCAGCTACTTGGGAGGCTAAGGCAGGAGAATTGCTGGAACTTGGGAGGCAGTGGTTGCAGTGAGTTAAAATCACACCACTGAACTCCAGCCTGGGTGACAGTAAGACTCTGTCTCAAAAAAAAAAAAAAAAAGTTAATGAATTATTCTCAGTAATTGATGAAAAAAGGATACCAAAAGAAATTGGGAAGGGTTAATGAAAATTTGATTAACACAATTAATAAGCATATTCTAGTGAACACATAGAATACTGCACCTAATTGAAGTACACATTCTTTTCAAGCACACACGTAATATTTTACAAGAATTTGCTGGAATAGACGGGATCATTAAACACGTTTCAACAAATTTCGGAGTGAAATTATATAGATGTGTACTGATTCCACTGTAATTACGCAAGAAATCAGTAATAAACGAATAACTAGAAAATCATCCCCATATGTTTGGAAATTCAGATACATACTTTAAATAGCTCATTAATTAAGGATGACATAATGGAAATTAAGAACTATTTTAACTAAATGATTAAAAATATATATACCAAAATTTGTAGGATATGGAGAAAGCAATACTTAATAAAAATGTGGCTCATGCCTGTAATCTCAGCACTTTTGGGAGGTCAAGGCAGGAGGATCGCTTGAGGCCAAGAGTTTGAGACCAGCCTATACAACACAGCAAGACCCCGTCTCTACAAAAAAAAAAAAAAAAAAAAAAAAATTTTGCCAGGTGTTATGGCACATGTCTGTAGTCCTAGCTACTTGGAAGCTGAGACAGGAGGATTGTCTAAGCCTGGGAGTTTGAGGTTATAATGAGCTCTGATCGCACCACTGCACTCCAGTGTGGGTAACAGAGTGAGTTTGAGCTTTTGTCAAAAAAAAAAAAAAAAAAAAACCTTAAAACAGGCCCAAAATTAATGAGCAAATATTTGTATCAAGAAGTCGGTAAAAGCAACACAATAAATGCGAACAAGTAGAAGATAGAAATTATTACAGAGAACAGCAGAAAGACCTGTAAAATTGCTAAACCTGTGGTGAGACTGAGCAAAAGGAAAGTTAACATGTATCTTAGCATTGGATTTTTAAAAATCGGGTGCAGACTGGGCACGGTGGCTCATGCTGTAATTCCAGCACTTTGGGAGGCTGAGGTAGGTGGATCACTTGAGGCCAGGAGTTTGAGACCAGCCTGGCCAACATGGTGAAACTCCATCTCTACTAAAAATAAAAAATTAGCCAGGTATGGTGGCCTGAATCTATAGTCCCAGCTACTCAGGAGACTGAGGCAGGAGAATTGCTTGAGCCCCAGAGGCAAAGGTTGCAGTGAGCTGAGATGGCACCACTCTATTCCAGCTTGGGCAATAGAGTTGAGACACTGTCTCAAAAAATAAAAAGAAAAACAAATTGGATGCAAAAGAATAAATTTATAGTTCAACATTAAAAGACAAAATGAAGTGATACTGTTAAGGAGGCAGGCAGATTTAGGTGAAGAATTATAAGGAAAAGTAGGGAAATTATCATATAAGTCACTGGTTTTTAGAGGTAAGTAAGGAGTTGTAATTTAGAAGTGGCCTTTCTTTTCTTTCTTTTCTTTAGAGACACAGTCTTGCTCTGTTGCCCAGGCTAGAGTGTAGTGACACAAACTCGGCTCACTGTAACTTCCACCTCCCGGGCTCAGATGATTCTCCTGCCCTCAGCCTTCCGAGTAGCCAGGATTACAGGCATAAGCCACCATGCCCAGCTAATTTTTTATTTTTAGTAGAGACAGAGTTTCACCATGTTGGTCAGGCTGGTCTTGAACTCCTGACCTCAGGTGATCTGCCTGCCTCAGCCTCCCAAAGTGCTGGGATTACAGGT
>NW_012104721.1:718027-719144 GCF_000951045.1 Mandrillus leucophaeus | reverse complement strand
CATGCCCAGCTAATTTTTTGTATTTTTAGTAGAGACGGTTTCACCGTGTTAGCCAGGATGGTCTTGATCTCCTGATCTCATGATCTGCCCTCCTCGGCCTCCCCAAAGTGCTGGGATTATAGGCATGAGCCACTGTGCCTGGCCTAGAGAATGCTCATCCCAGTTTGAAGGCTCTTAACACAAGAATTTCCAATTAGTAGAGGTAACCTGCTGGTAGATCACACAACTCATCAACCTTAGGCTGTAAGAGACTGAGTCCAATATAAGTTTTCAATAATTTACCCACCCATACCATACTTAATTTAAGCCAGTGTATATGAACTTCTTGAAACTGAAACTGTTCCCTCTTATGCTGAGTACCCAGATACGCAAACCTATAGGGGTAGGCCAATAAATAAGTGAGCAGAGAGGATTAGCTTGAAGACAACAGAAAATAAATAGGGACTATGGCCAACTAGAGCTCAAGTTCTCTCTGTAGAGCAGCTGCAACCCAACTCTGGATGATTGTTACTTGCAGACTATTGGGAATAATGTTGCCATATTTTCTGATTTTTTTTTTTCCCTTGAAGAGTAGATGGAAATCTGAATTTTAATGTCAGAGCACCTGATTTTTAAGTGTTGGTTCAAACCGCACCCCCTTCCTCCCCTGCCCGAAATACTGTTTGAGTCAAACCAAACCTGTACCTGGGATATGTCCAGTTAGTTTATGAGAATAACCTCAACAGCCATGCAGATTAGAGAGAGAGAGAAATGTATAAAATAATTTACTATAACCTTCTGGATGGAACTTGCCTGCCATGCATGTTCTTATATAATTCTCAACTTCAAAATTAAAAGAAACTCACTGAACCAGAATTCATACATTACAGACGTCACTCAGGTTAATAATTTCCTTAGTGAAACCTGGCTTTCTCTGCAGGGGAATTAATTTTTTTTAACCATAAGTAATTTATTAAAGAGATTGAGTAAAATTACTAAATCACACAAACTAATTTCTTTTAGGAAAAATAGCTAAAGATGGACTTTTTTTAAAAAAGGTGCTGCTTAATGGGTTAAATCCCAAGACATTGTGCTCCCGTTTTGATGTAGAAGGCATTTTCTTTTTTTTTTTTTTTTT
>NW_012104721.1:712428-712847 GCF_000951045.1 Mandrillus leucophaeus | reverse complement strand
TTCACCATGTTGGTCAGGCTGGTCTTGAACTCCTGACCTCAGGTGATCTGCCTGCCTCAGCCTCCCAAAGTGCTGGGATTACAGGTGTGAGCCACAGGGACTTCGGATGTAATGTTTTGATGTTCTTGACTGGATTGTAGTTACACAGATGGTCACTCTACATTGCATATAGACTACAATGTGGCCTATAGACTATTTTACTTTTCTGTTTCACAATGAAAAATGTTAAGATAATTAATAGGTATTCTGCATGCATGCTTCTGCGGGCATGCGCATCATTTACACTATTCTTTTTGCCAGACAGGAAAGGTCACAACCTGACACCTCTCCTTCAGAGAATGCTCATCCCAGCTTGAAGGCTTTTTTTTTTTTTTCTTTTTTTTTGAGATGGAGTCTCGCTCTGTTGCCCAGGCTGGAGT
>NW_012104721.1:690119-711208 GCF_000951045.1 Mandrillus leucophaeus | reverse complement strand
TTTTTTTTTTTTGAGATGGAGTCTCGCTCTGTCGCCCAGGCTGGAGTGCAGTGGCCGGATCTCAGCTCACTGCAAGCTCCGCCTCCCGGGTTTACGTGTAGTAGGCATTTTCAAAGAGTGGTCCAAGCACCAGCAGCATCAGTGCCATCTGGGAACTTGCTAGAAATAAAAATTCTCAGACCCCGCCCCAGACCTAATTAATCAGAAACTGTAAGGTTGGGCCCAGCTACTTTTGTTTTAACAAGCCCTCCTGAGGATTCTGAAGCATGCTCAAGTTTTGAGAAACCACTGCTATGGCTTTTGTTGCTTTGTGACTTTTTTTGTAGAATGACTTTAGAAACTTAAACTTTGTTATTTTAAGGTTTCAAGTGAATATTTTCTTCAATGTTGACATCTTCCAAGTATCCTTCAAATAATATCTTTGGTTGGTCTTACTGTCAGTAAAGTATGTGTTGGTTTAAAAAGATGACTGAGGGCAGAAAGTTGCATCCTCTAAAAATTCATTTTAAAGTGAGATTTGTATGTAAGAGCAGATAGAATTTTATCCTCTTTCTGCCTTTCTTATCCACTACTCGTGATATCCACTCAGCCTCACTAAGGAAGTCAGTCCACTTTATGCTCAGCTTTTGACTTAAGGGTATTTTTTTATGTATGCATAGGTTGTATCATGCACAAAATACCATAGAATCCTTCTCTGACCCGTTTTGTAAACCATTCTATGCATAAGGCCACAGTGACTTCACATTGGACTCTTGTTCTGCCTCCTACTAAATGGCAGAGTCCAGGAGGGTCCCACAACCTGTGTACTCCAGGCCCGCAGACTATAAGCTCTAAGTAATGGATGCTCAGCAAATATTTTTTCTTTGCTCTAGGGTCTCAGCTATCAGCAGGATTAATAGCTGTTTAACCTACGGTGATCCTTTTATTAGTTTGCTACAGTAAGAAATGCATGTTTTAATTGGATTGGAAGCCTTGAACCTTTTCTTAACAGATAATAAACATTTTTATGTTGAGGTATAACTTACAAACAGTAAGTACACAGATGTTAAGTGTACAACTCGGTGGGGTTTTTTTCACATGTAAATCCCATGCAACTGAGACAGGAATAATAACAGGGTGGTCGCAGGAGAATAGAAAATTCCAGGCAGCAGTTTCACATGACTAGCAAAAGGAAACTGTTGAAATAGCTGCATAGACTGGGCGTGGTTGCTCTCGCCTGTAATCCCAGCACTTTGGGAGGCCGAGGCAGGCAGATCACTTGAGGTCAGAAGTTCAAAACCAGCCTGGCCAGCATGGTGAAACCCGGTCTCTACTGAAAATACAAAAATTAGCTGGGTGTGGTGGCAGGCGCCTGTAATCCCAGCTACTCAGGAGGCTGAGGTAGGAGGATTGCTTGAATCCAGGAGGCAGAGGTTGCAGTGAGCCAAGATTGCGCCATTGCACTCCAGCCTGGGCAACAGAGTGAGACTCCATCTCAAAAAATAAATTATAAAAAGAAATACTGGATAAGCTAGGGGCTGATAAGACCTTGAAAAACCAGGGTGTTTGCCAAGCTGGCTAAGAATGACTAGACCCAACATGGCTGTGGATTTGACCTACGTTTCACCTAGGACCTCATTATGCACTCATTAACATATGAAATCACACATGCACCAGCCCCGTGAAAGTCAAGGCCAGCCTGGGCAACATAGTGAGACCCCATCTCCAAAAATATAATAAAATCACAAAATAGAAGGAAAATCAACTGTCAGATGCTGCTGAGAGACTGAATAAGATAAGGATTATAAATGGCAACATACAGGTCTTCAGTGGCCTTTTTATATTAATATAACACATTTTTTAACAATTTTAATGGAGACGGGGGTCTCATAGCCACCACGCCCAATTTATTTAACAATCGACATCAACATTCATCTGGTTACATAGACTTACCAGATTAATTTATCAATTTAACAGTTCATCAAATTAGATTTCTCCTGTTTTAAAAATATGAAATATAAATTTCAGTACTTTTAAAGTCTTGGTTAAAATCAGGAATCTATTCTCTTAAATGCTTAAAGTACATTAATATATATCAAACAGACAGTTTGCTACAATGATTACAAGGTTGAATAGTACACTAACATACCACTTGTAAATATTTTGATGCTATGGATTTAAATTTGCGTTTCTTAAAGATTTTCTGATTCAACAGCTTTATTGAGGTACAATTTACATACCATAAAATCTACCCATTGTAAATATATAGTCTGATAATTTTTAGTAAATGTGAACTGTTGTAAACCTATCAATCTGAGGAAATCTTGAAAAGAGTCGTTTTTGGAGTACAGAGAGGAAGTCTTCATTGAAGTAAGTTAAAGAGAGAATGGAGAATAATACAGATGTTTCAAGAGTTTTCTTTCTTTTTTTTTTTTTTAAGTCTCTTAAGGGTATTGGGGGAAGGTAGTGAGGAGGAGATTAAGAGGTATTATGTTTAAAATGGTAGGTGTTTCATCTTGTGTTCAGAGAGAATATTGAGGAGGGATAGCTTGTCTGATTCCTTCTGTTTAGATAATAAAGGATGAAAAGAGATCATTTAGGAAATGAAACCTGTAGCAAATGTAAACTTTTAATTTATGTAGTTTTTAGGGTTTTTTTTTTTTTTCTGGTGAGTTACTTGCATTTCATTGGGAGAAAAATCTTCCTTTTAAATGTGATTGATAATCAATTATTAAGTAGGTGAAGCAGTCTGGTTCCTTTTTCGTCACTTTGCTTTAGAAATTAATATGAATGCTAATGAAAAAGCAAGGAAAATGAAAACCAACAACATATTAGTGACCCTGAGGTCAAAGTATGAATATCACAAGGGCAAAAATAGTTCTACACATCAGGCATTTCAGTAGATATTGGTTACCTCCTTGACAAAAGATGGCACCCCTTATGCAGAAACACACTAAATTTCCCAAAGAAGCCTATACACTTGAGCGGGTTCTCTTAAATCTTTGAATGAATGCGCTGAGTTAGTTTTGGCTGTTACTGCTCTTGGAACATCTTTTTGTTTGCATTTTTCCAGTTTACCTCCTTATTGACCTATCAGTATTTGAAAGAAATCCTCCCTCAAATTTTTGACCTACGGTAGTATAATCTCAAAAGATTGGATTAATTGGTCAGAGCATCCATTTAAACATTTTGATTTTTATAATGTCCTGCTTATTAACCAGCTCAATTTTTGTTTTTTTTTTTTTGGAGATAGTCTTGCTCTGCCGCACAGACTGGAGTGCAGTGTTGCGATCTTCTCGGCTCACTGCAACTTCCACCTCCCGGGTTCAAGCGATTCTCCTGCCTCATCCTCCCGAGTAGCTGGGATTACAGGTGCTCACCACCACACCCGGCTAATTTTGGTATTTTTAGTAGAGACGGCGTTTCACCATATTGGCCAGGCTGGTCACGAACTCCTGACCTCAAGTGGTCCATCCTCCTTGGCCTCCCAAAGTGCTGGGATTACAGGCATGAGCCACCATGCCCGCTGCAGCTCAAATTTTTTAAAGCAGCCTTCAATGCTCATCCAAGCCATTAATACCTCTGCCTTACCTTTTATCTCCTGCTTGCATTCTTAAGGTCAGCTAGACTGAGTTTAGGGCCTTCTCAGATCTTCCCTGAGCAGGTACATGGTTTTTGGCATGTACCTAACCCTGTGCCTGTGCCATGTTGTATTAGTCTGTTCTCATGCTGCTAATAAGGACATACCTGAGACTGGGTAATTTATAAGGAAAAGAGGTTTAATGAACTTACAGTTCCACATGGCTGGGGAGGCCTCACAATCATGGGGGAAAGCAAAGGCACATCTTACATGGTGGCAGACAAAAGGGCTTGTGGAGGGGAACTCCCCTTTATAAAACCATCAGATCTCATGAGACTTACTCACTATCATGAGAACAGCATGAGAAGACCCACCCCCATGATTCAGTTACCACCCATTGGGTCCCTCCCACAACATGTGGGAATTATGGGAGCTACAATTCAAGATGAGATTTGGGTGGGGACACTGCCAAATCATATCACATATTTTCTAGATTCTCAAGAATATGAGCTTTTCAAAGCCTCCTGTAGTATTTTCCTGATGTTTCTTAAGCTTTTTGTTGGCTTATTGTTACTTCAGCTGTTACATACCAAGTCAGGAGATCATGATGTTAAACAGTTGCCTCTGATAGTTTGCAACAGTTGGCCCTGGGAAAAAGGCTGGGTGAATTCTGAATCAGGTCAAATGAGGACATTTTGTCAGTGGATCTTCCTGGGAACTACCACACAGGTGACATTTTCTAAAAATGGAGCTTTATAGGAGCTCTGACCCCAAACTCCACCCCCACCCCCCTGCCCCCACTGACTACCAGGCTGCTGGCTTTCACTGTGATTATGTCTTACTGATCTTCAAGGCTGCCATGGAACTTGAGGGGGTGAGGCAATGAGAATAGGGAAAGTTGAAATGCCATAAAGCTTATTGTTTTACCAAGATTCAGTTTTTCTTGAATACACAGCCCCAGATTTTGTCAGCATTCTCTTTCCCCTTATAGAAGAGAGGATTTTCAGAGGTTCTTACTCCACTATTTTTGCTGACATCACTGTGTGTCATCTTGTCATGTATTTTCTGTGTTTATCAAGCCCTATTTGGCAATAATTATATTTTACAAGTAGTAAGTGTGTAGCATTTCTTTTTTTATTATTTTTATTTTTGAGACAGGATCTCTTACTCTGTCATCCAGGCTGGAGTGCAGTGGCGTGATCATGGTTCAGTGCAGCCTCAACTTCCCAGGCTCAGGTGATCCTCCCACTTCAGCCTCCCAAGTAGCTGGGACTACAAATGCACACCACCACACCTGGATAATTTTCTGTAGAGATGGGGTTTCACTGTGGTTCCCAGGCTGGTCTTGAACTTCTGGGCTTAAGACATCCACCACCTTGGCCTCCCAAAGTGCTAGGACTATAGGCATGATGCCTGTAATCCCACTGCACCTGGCCATGTGTAGCATTTCTCTTTCCTTCTTTCCATTTCTTCCTTACTTCTTACCTTTTTTTTTTTTTTTGAGATGGAATCTCACTCTGTTACCCAGGCTGGAGTGTAGTGGCATGATCCAGGCTCACTGCAACCTCTGTCTCCTGGGATCAAGTGATCCTCTCACCTCAGCCTCCCAAGTGGCTGGGACTACAGGCACACACCCCCACGCCTGGCTAATTTTCGTATTTTTGGTAGAAATGGGGTTTTGTCATGTTGCTGAGGCTGGTCTCTAACTCCTGGACTCAAGTGATCCACCCACCCCAGCCTCCCAAAGTGCTGGGATCACAGGCGTGAGCTACCGTGCCCAGCCCATATGTAGCATTTTTATTGCAATGTTTTTTTGAGACAGTTTCTTGCCCTGTCACCCAGGCTGGAGGGCAGTGGTGCAGTCATGGCTCACTGAAGCCTCAAGTTCCTGGCTTAAGTGATCCTCCTGCCCAGCCCCCACAAGTAACTGAGATTACAAGCACCTGCCTCCATGCCCAGTTAATTTTTTAAAAAATTTTGTAGAGATGACATTTTGCTATATTGTCCAGGCTGGTCTTGAACTCATGACTTCAAGCAATTCTCTCAGCTTGGCCTCTGTATTAGTCCATTTTCACACTGCTGATAAAGACATACCCGAGACTGGGCAATTTACAAAAGAAGGAGGTTTATCAGACTTACAGTTCCACATGGCTGAGGAGGCCTCACAATCCTGGCAGAAGGTAAGGAGGAGCAAGTCACATCTTACATGGATGGCAGCAGGCAAACAGAGCTTGTGCAGAGAAACTCCCATTTTTAAAACCATCAGATCTTGTAAGACCCATTAACTATCATGAGAACAGCATGGGAAAGACCCACGCCCATGATTCAGTCATCTCCCACCAGGTCCCTCCCATACCACATGGGAATTATGGGAACCACACGATGAGATTTGGGTGGGGACACAGAGCCAAACCATATCATTCTGTCCCTGGTTCCTCTCAAATTTTGTATCTTTACATTTCAAAACCAATCACGTTTTCCCAACAGTACCCCAAAGTCTCAACTCATTTTAGCATTAACACAAAAGTCCACAGTCCAAAGTCTCATCTGAGACAAGGCAACTCCCTTCTGCCGATGAGCCTGTAAAATCAAAAGTAAGTTACTTTCTAGATATAATGGGGGTAAAGGCATTGGGTAAATACAGCCATTCCAAATTGGAGAAATTGGCCAAAACAAAGGAGCTCAGGCCCCATGCAAGTCTGAAGAACAGCAGGGCAGTCAAATCTTAAAGCCCCAAAATGATCTCCCTTGACTCTGTGTCTCACATCCAGGTCATGCTAACGCAAGAGGTGGGGGAAGGCATGATTGGTTCCCATGGTCTTGGGCAGCTCTACCCCTGTGGCTTTGCAGGGTGCAGCTTCCCTCCTGGCTGCTTTCACAGGCTGGCGTTGAGTGTCTGGCTTTTCCAGGCGCACAGAGCAAGCTGTCAGTGGATCTATCATTCTGAGGTCTGGAGGATGGTGGCCCTCTTCTCACAGCTCCACTAGGCAGTTCCCCAGTAGGAACTCTGTGTGGGGGCTCTCACCCTACATTTTCCTTCCACACTGCCCTTGCAGAGGTTCTCCATGAGGACCCCACCCCTACAGCAAACTTCAGCCTGGGCATCCAGGTTTTTCCATACATCTTCTGAAATCTAGGCATAGGTTCCCAAACCTCAATTCTTGACTTCTGTGCACTCGCAGGCTCAAAACCACGTGGAAGCTATCAAGTCTTGGGGCTTGTATCCTCTGAAGCCATGGCATGAACTCTGTGTTGGCCCCTTTCAGCCACAACTGGAGTGGCTGGGATGCAGGGCACCAACTTCTTGGGATGCACATGGCACAGGGACCCTGGGCAGACCCTTGAAACTACTTTTTCCTCCTAGGCTTCCGGTCCTGTGATGGGAGGGGCTGCCACAAAGTTCTCTGACCTGCCCTGGAGACATTTTCCCCATTGTCTTGGTGATTAACATTCTGCTCCTAGTTACTTAAGCAAATTTCTGCAGCTGGCTTGAATTTCTCCTCAGAAAATGGGATTTTCTTTCTATTGCATTGTCAGGCTGCAAACTTTCCAAACTTTTATGCTCTGTTTCCCTTTTGAAACTGAATGCCTTTGACAGCACCCAAGTTACCTCTTGAATGCTTTGCTGCTTAGAAATTTCTTCCACCAGATATTCCAAATCATCTCTCTTAAGTTCAAAGTTCCACAAATCTCCAGGGCAAGGCAAAATGACACCAGTCTCTTTGCTACAACATAACAAAAGTCACCTTTGTTCCAGTTCCCAACAAGTTCCTCATTTCCATTTGAGACCAACTCAGCCTGGACCTTATTGTTTATATCACTATCAGCATTTTTGTCAAAGCCATTCAACAAGTCTCTAGGAAGTTCCAAACTTTCCCACATTTTACTATCTTCTTCTGAGCCCTCCAAACTGTTCCAACCTGTTACCCAGTTCCATATTCACTTCCACATTTTTGGGTATCTTTTCAGCAGCACTCCACTCCTGGTACCAGTTTACTGTATTAGTCCATTTTCACACTGTGGATAAAGACATACCCAAGACTGGGCAATTTACAAAATTAAGAGGTTTATTGGACTTACAGTTCCACATGGTTGGGGAGGCCTCACAATCCTGGTGGAAGGTAAGGAGGAGCAAGTCACATCTTACATGGATGGTAGCAGGCAAAGAGAGCTTGTGCAGGGGAATTCTTCTTTTTTTAAAACTGCCATATCTTGTGTGACCCATTCACTGTCATGAGAACAGCATGGGAAAGACCCACCTCCGTGATTCAATAATCTCCCACTGGGTCCCTCCCATAACACATTGGAATTATGGGAGCTACAAGATGAGATTTGAGTGGGTTCACAGAGCCAATCCATATTAGTCTCCCAAAGTGCTGGGATTACAGGTGTGAGCCATCTTGCTGGCCAGAGCATCTTTTCATATATTTATCTGTATATCTTCTTTGGTGGGGTATCTGTTAAGATCTTTGGCTCATTTTTTAATTGGGTTGTTTGTATTTTTATTGTTGTGTTTTAAGAGTTCTTTTTATATTTGGGATAATAGTCCTTTATTAAAAATGTCTTTTGTAAATAGTTTCTCGTGGCCTGCAGCTGGTCTTTTCATCCTCCTGATGGTTTCTTTTTCAGAGCAGGAATGTTTAATTTATTTAATAAAGTCCAGCCTACCAATTACAGATGGTCCTTGACTTACAATAGTTTGACTTACTATTTTTCAGTTTACCATGGTGTGAGAGTAATAGGCATTCATTAGAAACATACTTCAAATTGTGAATTTTGATATTTTCCCAGGCTAGTGATATGTGGTATGGTATTCTCTTGAGATGCCGGGCAGTGGCAGCAAGCTGCAGCTCCATGCAACCACATGATCGTGAGGGTAAACAACTATTGAATAGTACTCTATGTTGCACTGTGTTGCCAGATGATCTTGCCCAACTGCAGGGTAACATAAATGTTTTGAACACATTTAAGGGAGGGTAGACTCAGCTATGATGTACAGTAGTTTGGTATAATAAATGCATTTTATACTTATGGTGTTTTCAACTTACAGTGGGTTTATACCCTCATCATAAGTTGAGGAGCATCTGTTTTTCTTACATAAATCATGCCTTTGGTGTTGTATCTAAAAAGACATTGGCAAACCCAACGTCATCTGGATTTTCTCCCATGTTATCCTGTAGGAGGTTTATAGTTTTGTGTTTTATATGTAGGTCTGTGATACATTTTGAGTTATTTTTTGTGATGGGTGTAAAGGTGTGTGTCTAGGTTGTTTTTTTTTTTTTTTTTCATGTGGTTGTCCAGTTGTTACAGCACCATTTGTTGAATAGATTATCTTTTCTGCATTGTGTTGCCTTTGCCCCATTGTCAAAGATCAGTTGACTAAGGTGGGTCTAATTCTGGGCTCTCTATTCTGTTCTGTGATGTATTTTTTTTATTCTTTCACCAACCACACTGTCTTGCTTACTGTAGCTGTACAGTCGGTCTAGAAGTTAGGTAGTGTCAATCCTCCAACTTTGTCCTTTAATATTATGTTGGCTAAGCTGGGTCTTTTGCCTCCCTACAAAAACTTTACAATCAGCTTGTTTTATATCTACACAGTAAATTGCTGCAATTTTGATGGGATTGCATTGACTCTATAGGTCAAATTGGGAAGAACTGACATCTCAATGTATTAAGTCCTCCTATCCATGAACAAGAAATATCACTTTATTTTTAGATTGTCTCTGACTTCTCTTATCAGTAGTTATCCTTATACAGATCTTGTACATATTTTGTTAGATTTGTACCTAGGTATTTAATTTGGGGTGTTGCTAATGTGAATGATATTGTATGGTTTTTTAAAATTTAAATTTGATAGTATTTGAACATCAACTTAGAAATTTGTCTTGTTGACAGATGTTCTTGTACTTTATTCATAGATTTTTCCTTCAATTTTTTACGTAATAAAATACATATAAAATTTGCCATTCTGTTTTTAAATGTACAGCTCAGTGGTATTAAATTCCTTCATAATATTTGCAGTTATCACCACCACTTCAAAATTCTTTTCTCTTATAGAACTGAAACTCTATAACCATCAGACAATAACTCCCCATTTTCTTCTCCCTCCAGCCCTGCCAGCCACTTTTCTAAGTCCCTCATAAGTGGAATCATACATTATTTGTCTTTTTTGTGATTGGCTTATTCCTCTTAGTATAATGTTCTCAAAGTTCCTCCATGGTGTAGCATGTGTCAGAATTTCCTTCCTCTTTAAGGCTGAATAATATTTCATTGTATGTAGCATATGCTACATCTTGTTTATCCATTCATCCATGGATGGACACTTGGATTGCATCCACATTTTAGCTATTGTGAATAATGCTGTTATGTACATGGGTGTACAACCATTTCTTCAATTCCCTGCTTTTAATTCTTTTGGGTGTATATCCAGAATTGGATTGCTGGATCCTTTTGGGTGTATATCCAGAATTGAATTGCTGGATCTTCTATTTTAGTTTTTTAAAGTAACTGCCATGCTATTTTTTATAGTGGCTGCAGCATTTTATGTTCCAATCAGCAGTGTAGAAGTGTTTTTGTATCATCACATCCTCGTCAACACTTGTTATTTTTCTTTTTCGTTTTAAAATAGTAGCCATTCTAATGTATGTAAGGTGGGATCTCATTGTCTTACTTGCAGTTCTCTAATTATTAGTGATGTTGAGCATCTTTTCATGTGCTTATTGGCCATTTGTATATCTTTAGAGAAATGTCTGTTCTTCACATCATCTGCCCATTTTTAAACTGGGTTGTTGTTGAGTTTTAGAATTATCTGTATATTCTGTATATTAATTTATCAGGGATGGGCGCGGTGACTCATGCCTGTAATCCCAGCACTTTGGGAGGCCGAGGTGGGCGGATCATGAGGTCAAGAGATGGAGACCATCCTGGCCAATATGGTGAAACCCTGTCTCTACTAAAAATACAAAAATTAGCCAGGCATGGTGACACGTGCCTGTAGTCCCAGCTACTCAGGAGCCTGAGTCAGGAGAATCACTTGAACCTGGGAGGCGGAGGTTGAAGTGAGCCGAGATCACGCCACTGCACTCCAGCCTGGCGACACAGTGAGACTCCATCTCCAAAAAAAAAAAAAAAAGAATTCTTATCAGATATGATTTGCAGATTTTCTCTCATTCCAGAAGTTGCCTTTTTTACTCTGTTGATGTTGTCCATCTATAAAATTCAGTCTTATTTTTTTTTTGTTTCCTGTGCCTTTGATGTCATATCTAAGAAATCATTGCTAAATCAATTGTGAAGCTTTTGCCCTGTGTTTTCTTGTAAAAGTTTTATAGTTTTAGGTCTTCCATTTAGGTCTTTGATCTATTTTGAGTTAATTTTTTAACATGGTGTTAGGTGAGAGTCCAATTTCCTTCTTTTGCCTGTGGATATCCAGTTTTCCCAGTACCATTCATTCAAAAGACTGTCCTTTTGTTACTGAAACACCAGGGTTTCTGTCTAGGTCCTGCTGCTGCTTGGTACACAGAAAGCTAATCACTGAGACGACAAGTATGGCCAAGAAAGAAGGCTTTAATCAGATGCTGCAGCCAAGGAGATAGAAGCTCAGTCTCAGATCCATCCCCCTGACTAACTAAAACTAGGACTTTATATAGCAAGGAGGAAATGTAACAATATGTAAGAAAACAAAAACTAGAGAGGGGCAAGGAGGGCATCCGGTGATGTGATCTGATGAGTTCTAGTTATCTGAATCTTTTTTTTATATATAGGCCTGAAGGTCCTTTCCTGAGGGAAGGAACTCAGGTAAAACAAATACGAGTTTCAAGTTTTAACAGTAAAAGGGTCAATTTCCAATTGTCTGTGGGACTCTTGGGTTGGTTTCACTTTTTTTCGTTGGATGATCTTGGCACCCTTGTCAAAAATTGAGACCATATCTGTGAGGATTGTTTCTGTGCCCTCTATTCTGTTTCATTGGTCTATGAATATGTCTTGTCTTTATGCCAGTACTACATTGAACTTTGTAGCTTTGTACTATAGTAAATTTGATTACTGTAGCTTTGTAGTAAGTTTGGAAATTAGGAATTGTGAGTCCTCCAGCTTTGCTCCTCTTCTTCAAGATTGTTTTGGCAATTAAGTGTCTGTTAAGATTACATACGAATTTTAGGATGGCTTTTTTTTTTTTTTTTGAGACCGAGTCTCACTCTGTCACCCAGGCTGGAGTGCAGTGGTGCGATCTCAGCTCACTGCAAGCTCCGCCTCCTGGGTTCACGCCATTCTCCTGCCTCAGCCTCCAGAGTAGCTGGGACTACAGGCGCCTGCCACAACTCCTGGCTAATTTTTTGTTTTTTTTTTTAGTAGAGACGGGGTTTCACTGTGTTAGCCAGGATGGTCTTGATCTCCTGACCTTGTGATCTGCCTGTCTCGGCCTCCCAAAGTGCTGGGATTACAGGCGTGAGCCACTGCGCCTGGCCCTGGGTGGTTTTTTTTTTTATTATTTCTGCAAAAAACACCATTGGATTTGTAATGAGATCACAACGAATCTGTAGATTTCTTTTGGTAGGATTGACATCTTAACAATACTAATTCTTCCAATTCATGAATGTGGAGTGTGTTTCCATTTATTTATGGTGTCTTTAATTTCTTTCAGCATTGTTTTATAATTTATATTGTATAAATCTTTCACCTCAAGTTCATTCCTAAGTGTTGTATTCTTTTTGATGCTATTGTAAATAAACTTATAGTTTCTTTTTTTCGATTGTTCATTATTAGTGCATAGAAATGCAACTGGTTTTTATGTTAACTTTGTATCCTGCTGCTTTGCTGAATTCAGTTTTTGTAGACTGTAGGGTTTTGTACATGTAAAATCGTATCATTTGCAAGCAGAAATCGTTTTACTTCTTCCTTTTCAATTTGGATGCCTTTTATTTATTTTCCTTGACTAATTTTCTCTGGCTAGAACTTCTAGTACTGTGTTGAATAGAAGTGGTGAAATTAGGCATCCTTGCCTTTTTCCTGATCTTAGAGGGAAAGTGTTCCTTCTTTCATCATTGTGTATGATATTTGCTGTGGGTTTTGTTGTATATGGCTTTTATTAAGTAGAGGCAGTTTCCTTATATTCTTAGTTTAAGTGTTTTTATCATGAAAGGGGTGGAATTTTGTCAAATGCTTTTTCTGCATCAATCGAGCTGTTCAGGTGACTTTTTCCCCCCACTTTCTTCTGTTTATATCGTATGTTACATTGGTTTTTCATCCTTGCATTCCAGGAATAAATCTCACTTGGTCATGTGATATAATCCTTTTAATATAAGATATGGTCTGATATGTAGAAAACTGTAAGATATCACAAAAAAACTTTGAATTAATGAGTTCAGCAAAGTAGCGGAATGCGAAGTCAACACGCAGTTTACTGTTATTTCATTGAGGATTTTTGCATTAATTCATAAGTGATATTAGTCCATGGTTTTCTTTTCACATTGTGCCTTTGTCTAGCTTTGGTGTCAGGTTACTGCTGGCCTCATAGAATGACTTAGGAAGTGTTCCATCTTTAATTCTTTAGAAAAGTTTGAGAAGCAGTGGTGCTAGTTCTTTTAAATGTTTGATAGAACTCACCAGTGGAACCATCAGGTGCAGGGCTTTTGTTTGCCAGGAGATTTTTGATTACTGATTCAATCTCCTTATATTTGTTATAGGTCTATTCAGATTTTCCATGTTTTCGTGATTTCATTCTGATGGGTTTTATTTTTCTAGGAATTTGTCTATTTCATCTAGGTATTATGTTTGTAATTTCAAATTCCACTTGTTCATCGCTAGTGTACTGGAAAATAATTGAGGGTTTTTTCTTCTTTTTTTGACACGGAGTCTCGCTCTTGTTGCCCAGGCTGGAGTGCAGTGGTGCGATCTCAGTTCACTGTAACCTCCACCTCCTCCCAGGTTCAAGTGATTTTCCTGCTTCAACTTCCTGAGTAGCTGGGATTCCAGGTGCACAGCACGACACCCAGCTAATTTTTAAATTTTTAGTAGAGATGGAGTTTCCCCATGTTGGCCAGGCTGGTCTCAAAGCCCTGACTTCAGGTCATCCACCCACCTCGGCCTCCCAAAGTGCTGGGATTACAGGCATGAGGCACCATGCCCAGCCTAGTCTTATATATTGACTATGTATCCTGCACTGTATGTATCCTGCAGTGTTGCTATGATTGCATTTTAGTTCCAACAGTGTTTTTTATCTATTTATTATTTATTTATTTATTTATTTTTGAGATGGAGTCTTGCTCTGTTGCCCAGGCTGGAGTGCAGTGGCACGTTCTTAGCTCACTGCAAGCTCTGCCTCCCGGGTTCACGCCATTCTCCTGCCTCAGCCTCCTGAGTAGCTGGGACTACAGGCTCCCACCACCATGCCTGGCTAATTTTTTTGTATTTTTAGTAGAAACGGGGTTTCACCATGTTAGCCAGGATGGTCTCGATCTCCTGACCTCGTGATCCACCTGCCGTGGCCTTCCAAAGTGCTGGGATTACAGGCATGAGCTACTGCACCCAGTCAACAGTGTTTTTGTTGATTTGGATTTTCTACGTGTGCAGTCATGTCATGTATGAACAGTTTTATTTCTTCCTTCCCAATCAGAATACGCTTTATTTCTTTTTCTTGTCTTATTTCATTAGCTAGGCCTTCCATTATGATGTTGAAAAGGAGTGGTAAGGGGATTTTCTTGGTTTGTTCCTGTTTTCTTGCCTTCATGGAGAAACTTCTGGTTTTTCACTATTAGTTAAATTCTTAGATGTAGAGATTTTGTGGATGTTCTTTATCAAATTGAAGTTTCCCTCTATTCCTAGTTTACTGAGAGTTTTTGTCATAAATGACTGTTCAATTTTGTAAAATGTTCTTTCTGCGCCTTTTGATACAATCATGTGATTTTCTTCTTTTGCCTATGGATGTGATGGTTTATATTGATTTTCAAATGTTGAAACAGCCTTGTGCACCTGGGATAAATCCTACATGATTGTGGTATATAATTCTTTTTATATACAGTCATGTGTTGCTTAACAATGGGGATACATTCTGAGAAATGTGTTAGGTGATTGTTGTATGAACATCATAGAGTGTCCTTATACAAAACCGTGACAGCATAAGCCTACTGCGCACCTAGGCTATATGGTATAGCTTGTTGTTCCTAGGCTGCAAGCCTGTACAGTGTGTAACTGTAATGAACACTGTAGACAACTATAACACAGCAGTGTTTGTGTATCTAAACATCTCAATGTAGAAAAACTACAGTAAAAGTATGGTATAAAAGATTTTTTTTAAAATGGCACACCTGTGCAGAATGCTTACCATGAATGGAGTTTGTAGGGCTGGAAGTTGCTCTGGGTGAGTCAGTGAGTAGTGAGTGACTGTGACGGTCTAGGACATTTTGTACACCACTCTAGCCTTGATAGACAACACCAAATTTATTAAAAAATATTTTTCGGTCTTCAGTAATAAATTACCTTTAGCTTACTGTAACCTTTTTCACTTTGTAAATGTTTTGATTAAAAACTTTTTTTACTCTTTTGTAATAACACCTAGCTTAAAACACAGACACATTGTACAGCTATACAAAAACATTTTTTCTTTATATCCTTAGCCTATATGCTCTTTCCTTTAAAATTTTTTATTTTATTATTTAAACGTTTTTGTTAAAAACTAAGACACAATGTACACATTAGCCTACGCCTACACAGGGTCAGGATCATCAATATCACTGCCTTCTACCTTTACATCTTGACCCACTGGAAGGTCTTTAGGGGCAATAACATGCATAGAGCTGTCATCTCTTACGATAGCAATGCCTTCTTGTGGAATGCAGTTAACTTTTTTTTAAATAAGTAGAAGGATTACACCTTGCTAAAATAATGCTAACATGTATAGCATAGTAAATACATAAACTGATAACACGGTTGATTATCAAGTATTATGTACTATATATAATTGTACATGGTATACTTTTATACTATGGGCAGAACAGTAGTTTATTTACACCAGCATCACCACAAACATGTAAGTAATGTGTTGCGCTATGACATTGTGATGGCTACAACTTCACTAGGAATTAGGAATTTTTTGGCTCTATTATAATCTATAGGACTGCCATTGTACATGTAGTTCCTCCTTGACTGAAATGTCATGTAGTGCATGATTGTATCATTGGATTCAGTTTGCTAATATTTTAAGATCCTTGCACCTATGATCATGAGATATATTGGTCTGTAGTTTTCTATTAATGTCTTTATCTGGCTTTGGTATTAGGGTGATGCTGGCCTTGTAGAATGAATTAGGAAGTATTCCTTTTGCTTCTATATTCTGAAAATTGTAGAGGATTGGTATAATCTCTTTCTTAAATGTTTGGCAGAATTCCCCCAGTAAGCCCATCTGGGCCTGGTGCTTTCTATTTGGGAAGGTTATTAATTATTGATTCAATTTATTTTATAGGAATAGGCCTGTTTAGAATTTCCATTTTTTTAAGTTTTGGTGGATTCTGTCTTTAAATAATTAGTTCAATTCATTTAGTTTATCAGATTTCTAGATATGGAGTTATTGATGGTATTCTTTTATTATCCTTTTGTTCAATACAGATCTCATAGACATGAAAAGGATAATAAAGGAATACTATCACTAAAAAGTGATCCTTTCTTTTTATCTTAGTCTAATTGGAGGCTTATCAATTTACCTTGTTGAAGAACTACCTTTTGGTTTTATTGATTTTGTTTGTTTGTTTCTCAGTTGATTTTCTGTTTTCAGTGTCATTGATTTCTCCTCTAGTTTTTATTATCTCTTTTCTTCTGCTTCCTGTGGATTTAATTTGCTGCTCTTGTTACCTAAGGTGTAAGATCAGATTATTGACTTTTAGGTCTTTCTTCTTTTCTAATATATTATTTCAGTGATACAAATTTCCCTCTCTAAGCACTGCTTTTCCTGCATCCTATAATTTTGATACATTGTGTTTTCATTTCTATTTAGTTCAAATACTTTAAATTTCTCTTGAGATTTTTTATTCATGTGTTACTGTTTAGCCTTACCTATATTGAGATATTCCAATTATCTTTCTGTTGTGAATTTCTGGGTTCCATTGTGGTCTGAGAGCAGACTCTATATGATTTCTATTCTTTTAAATTTGTTAAAATATGTTTTATGGCCCAGAATGTTCTACCTTGGTGAATATTCCATGTGAATGTGAGAAGAATGTGTATTCTGTGGTTGTTGGATGAAATATCCTATAGAAGTGAATTCTATCCAGTTGATTAATAAATAGAGTTTTGAGTTCAAGTGTGTCCTTTTTAACCTTCTGTCTGCTGGATCTTCCTACTTCTGATAGAGCAGTATTGAAGTCTACAGCTATAAAAGTAGATGCATCTATTTCTTCTTGTCATACTATTAGTTTTTACCTCATGTATTTTGATGCACTGTTGTTAAGTACATACATATTAAGAACTGTGTCTTACTGGAGAATTGAGCCCTGTATTATGTAATGCCCTTCTTTATCTAATAACATTACTTGCTTTGAAGTCTGTTAGATCTGAAACTAATTCAGATACTTCTACTTTCTTTTGATTAGTGTTAGCATGGTGTATTTTTTTCCATCTACTGAAAAAATGTCTTTATTTAAATTGGTTTTCTTTGAGATACCATATAATTGGGTCTTATTTCTTGTCCCATTATAATTGTCTTTGAATTGGTACATTCAGATCACTGTGATTATTGATATAATTGGATTAATATCTACCATATTTGTAACTATTTTCCATTTGTCACCTTTGTTCTTTGTTGCTATATTTGTCTTCTCTTTTTTCTTACCTTTTGTGGTTTAATTGAGCATTTTTTAAAAATTTATTTTTTGTATATGTTTTTAGGGTCTCACTCTGTTGCCCAGGCTGGAGTGCAGTCGTGCAATCTCAGCTCACTGCAGCCTCAACCTCCCAGGCTTAAGCCATCCTCCCACCTCAGTCTCCCAAGTAGCTGGGCCTACAGGCATATGTCACCATACCTGGCTTTTTTTTTTTTTTTTTTTTTTTTAATATTTTGTAGAGACCAGGTCTCAATATATTGCTCAGGCTGGCCTTGAACTCCTGGGCTCAAGTGATCCTCCTACTTCAGCCTCCCAAAGTGCTGGGATTACAGGCGTGAGCCACTGTCCCCAACCAACATATTTCAATATGGTTTCTTTATCTCCCTTTGCTGGAAGCAAAAAGAGATTTCTCTCCGATATTTACTGAGAGAACCTGGTTTAGCTCCTAGAAGTAAAACTCACAAAAGCATGGGGGCTTCCCTATAACTAGGTCCTCCTGGAGTTTTTATCACTGGAACTCATCCACACCTAGCAATTTGTCAGCTACAGTTTGTTTTTCCACCCCTCTCCCAGTTTCTGTGGAGGTTTCTACTTCAGTCTGTTGTGATTCTCTGCATCCACCTGACTGTCTCTCCAGTTGTGGGAGCAATGGTATATTAGTCCATTTTCACACTGTTGTCAAGAACTACCTGAAACTGGGTAATTTATAAAGAAAAGAGATTTAATGGACTCACAGTTCTATGTTGCTGGGGAGGCCTCAGGAAACTTAAAATCATGGTTGAAGGGGAAGCAAGGCACTTCTTACATGTTGGCAGGAGAGAGAGAGAGAGAGAGAGAGAGCGCAAAGAGGGAAGTGCCACTTTTAAATAATCAGATCTCATGAAAACTTACTATCACAAGAACAGATGGGAAACTGCCCCTATGATCCAATCACTGCCCACTGGGTCCCTTCCCTGACACGGGATTACAATTTGAGATGATATTTAGGTGGGGACACAGAGCCAAAGCATATCAAGTGGATTCTCCTGTGACCTCACCGAAGTTTTTGAGAAATACATGCACATGTATTTTGTATATCAAGAGCAGGTAAGTATAATGCTGAACAAGAAGTTAATAGAAACTGCATGTTTCCTCCCCTCTTTGAAAATACATTAGCAATTGTTTTTAGATAGAGTGCACATTTCCTGGAGTCATTGTTTAAGAATAATAGACAAACAGGCTGGGCATGGTGGCTCACACCTGTAATCCCAGCACTTTGGAAGGCCGAGGTGGTTGGATTACCTTGAGGCCAGGAGTTCCGAGACCAGTCTGGGCACCATGGCAAAACCCCGTCTCTACTAACAATACAAAAATGAGCCAGGAATGGTGGCGTGCACCTGTAATCCCAGTTACTGGGGTGGCTGAGGCAGGAGAATTGCTTGAACCCAGGAGTCAGAGGCTGCAGTAAGCCAAGATCACGCCACTGCACTCCAGCCTGGACAACAGAGTGAGACTCTGTCTTAAAACAAAAAAACAAAGACACTACAAACCCACTTTGCTTTTCATGAATTGAAAATCATTACATGGTGTTGTCAGGAGATCTTAGACTCTGTGAAAGGCATTTTCCAGAGAGTCGCCCAAAATTGGAAGGGTGTCGGGGGGGCTGAAATGCCTAGGCAGATATGATGGGTTTGATGTAGTAAAGAGTAAGGAGTCACCAATGTGTCTTAGCAAGGGAATACTCTAAAAAGCATGTTTTAAGAAGAGATTCTACCATCTTTGTCCTGGGTGTGGGTTCATAGAGAAAACCTAGAGTCATAAAACAAGCAAGGAAAACCATGGATTATGAAAGGATCTTTCTACAAAGAGAGTAATTAGTACTTCTCTATTTTGCAGACTCTCTCAGTACCTTCAGAATATTTATAGCCCTCCCAAATGTAATGTGTACCCTTCTCAAGACTATGCATAATGCAGTCACTTAAGAGTTGTGCTATGTTTTACATAGACTGACAGGTTGTTGTTCAAATTCGTTGTGATAGCATCTTTTCATTTTCTTTTGGGGTAGTTTTAAATACATTTTCCTTTTTAAGAAGGCTAGGATGTTTGGGGGAAAAATCCTTGTACTTTTTATAAGCCACTTACTCTCATAACGCAGATTAACTTCACAGCACGTAAAAAGAATACTGGAGAACCCTTGCATGATTAAATATGTCCCTAGAGGATTAAATTTTTCCACATATTTATAAGCCAGTGCTATTGGTAATGTTCCAGCATTAAACTTTCTGTACATCCTCATTATGGAGGAGGCCTTTTTTTCTTCATTCTGCCCTTGCTGTTAGTTTTTCCATGGTCAGATATGTAGCACTATAAAATTATCTGTGGAAACATACAATCTGAATGTTTAACTGGAGTCTAAGTATCATGTCTGGGACTATTCCAATTTTTGTTCAAAGATGTTGTCAGTTTTTCAGACTTATTTGTTCTTTTGTCTTACTGGAAACCTGGCAGAAGGTAGCTATTTACAGGCATATCTTAGAGATATTATGGGATTTGTTCCAGACCACCACAATAAAGCTAATATCGCAGTAAATTAAGTCTCACAATTTCTTTGGTTTCTCAGTGCATATAAAAGTTATATTTTTACTATACTGTAGTCCATTAAGTGTTTAATAGCGTTATGTCTAAAAATACATGCATACCTTAAGTAATACAAAATACTTTTTTTTTTTTTTTTTGCTAAAAAATGCTAACAATTATTGAGCTTTCAACAAGTTGTAATCTTTTTGCTGGTGGAAGTTCTTGCATTGATATTGATGGTGGCCACCTGATCAGGGTGGTAGTTGCTAAACGTTGGGGTGGCTGTGGCAATTTCTTAGAAAAAGACAAGTTTGTTGCAGCAGTTGGCTTTTCCTTTCAGAAAAGATTTCTCTGTAGCATGCAGCACTGTTTGATAGCATTTTACCCACAGCAGAACTTCTTTAAAATTGGAGTTGTCCTCTCAAACCCTGCTGCCACTTTATCAACATGATGTTCTAAATCCTTAGTTGCAACAGTGTTCACAGCATCTTCATCAGGAATAGATTTCCATCTAGAAACCACTCTCTTTGCTTACCTGTAAGAAGCAACTCCTCATCTGTTCAAGTTTGATCCTGAGATTGCAGCAATTCAGTCACGTATTCAGGCTTCACTTCTAGTTCTCTTGCTTTTTTCACCACATCTGCAGTGACTTTCTCTTGAACCCCTCAAAGTCATCCATGAGGTTGGAATCAACTTCTTTCAAACTCCTTTTGATATTGATATTTTGACCTCCTTCCATGAACCACGAATGTTCTTACTGGTATCTAGAATGGTGAATCCTTTCCAGAAGGTTTTCAATTTACTTTGATCAGATTCATCAGAGAAATCACTCTGTATGGCAGCTATCGCCTTATTAAATATATTTTTTAAATAATAAGTCTTGAAAATCAAAATTACTCCTTGGCACAAGGGCTGCAGAATGGATATTGTCTTAGCAGGCATGAAAACAACATTTATCTCTTTGTACATCTGGATGACCAGGTATGTTGTCAGTGAGCAGTAATATTTTGAAAGGAACCTTTTTTTCTGAGCAGTAGGTGTCAACAGTGGGCTTAAGATATTCAGTAAACCATGATGTAAACAGATGTGCTGTTACCCATGTTTTGTTGTTATAGAGCACAGGCAGAGAAGTTTTGGAATAATTTTTAAGGGCCCTAGAATTTTTA
>NW_012104721.1:681684-690069 GCF_000951045.1 Mandrillus leucophaeus | reverse complement strand
AGCCCTCCCAAATGTAATGTGTACCCTTCTCAAGACTATGCATAATGCAGTCACTTAAGAGTTGTGCTATGTTTTACATAGACTGACAGGTTGTTGTTCAAATTCGTTGTGATAGCATCTTTTCATTTTCTTTTGGGGTAGTTTTAAATACATTTTCCTTTTTAAGAAGGCTAGGATGTTTGGGGGAAAAATCCTTGTACTTTTTATAAGCCACTTACTCTCATAACGCAGATTAACTTCACAGCACGTAAAAAGAATACTGGAGAACCCTTGCATGATTAAATATGTCCCTAGAGGATTAAATTTTTCCACATATTTATAAGCCAGTGCTATTGGTAATGTTCCAGCATTAAACTTTCTGTACATCCTCATTATGGAGGAGGCCTTTTTTTCTTCATTCTGCCCTTGCTGTTAGTTTTTCCATGGTCAGATATGTAGCACTATAAAATTATCTGTGGAAACATACAATCTGAATGTTTAACTGGAGTCTAAGTATCATGTCTGGGACTATTCCAATTTTTGTTCAAAGATGTTGTCAGTTTTTCAGACTTATTTGTTCTTTTGTCTTACTGGAAACCTGGCAGAAGGTAGCTATTTACAGGCATATCTTAGAGATATTATGGGATTTGTTCCAGACCACCACAATAAAGCTAATATCGCAGTAAATTAAGTCTCACAATTTCTTTGGTTTCTCAGTGCATATAAAAGTTATATTTTTACTATACTGTAGTCCATTAAGTGTTTAATAGCGTTATGTCTAAAAATACATGCATACCTTAAGTAATACAAAATACTTTTTTTTTTTTTTTTTGCTAAAAAATGCTAACAATTATTGAGCTTTCAACAAGTTGTAATCTTTTTGCTGGTGGAAGTTCTTGCATTGATATTGATGGTGGCCACCTGATCAGGGTGGTAGTTGCTAAACGTTGGGGTGGCTGTGGCAATTTCTTAGAAAAAGACAAGTTTGTTGCAGCAGTTGGCTTTTCCTTTCAGAAAAGATTTCTCTGTAGCATGCAGCACTGTTTGATAGCATTTTACCCACAGCAGAACTTCTTTAAAATTGGAGTTGTCCTCTCAAACCCTGCTGCCACTTTATCAACATGATGTTCTAAATCCTTAGTTGCAACAGTGTTCACAGCATCTTCATCAGGAATAGATTTCCATCTAGAAACCACTCTCTTTGCTTACCTGTAAGAAGCAACTCCTCATCTGTTCAAGTTTGATCCTGAGATTGCAGCAATTCAGTCACGTATTCAGGCTTCACTTCTAGTTCTCTTGCTTTTTTCACCACATCTGCAGTGACTTTCTCTTGAACCCCTCAAAGTCATCCATGAGGTTGGAATCAACTTCTTTCAAACTCCTTTTGATATTGATATTTTGACCTCCTTCCATGAACCACGAATGTTCTTACTGGTATCTAGAATGGTGAATCCTTTCCAGAAGGTTTTCAATTTACTTTGATCAGATTCATCAGAGAAATCACTCTGTATGGCAGCTATCGCCTTATTAAATATATTTTTTAAATAATAAGTCTTGAAAATCAAAATTACTCCTTGGCACAAGGGCTGCAGAATGGATATTGTCTTAGCAGGCATGAAAACAACATTTATCTCTTTGTACATCTGGATGACCAGGTATGTTGTCAGTGAGCAGTAATATTTTGAAAGGAACCTTTTTTTCTGAGCAGTAGGTGTCAACAGTGGGCTTAAGATATTCAGTAAACCATGATGTAAACAGATGTGCTGTTACCCATGTTTTGTTGTTATAGAGCACAGGCAGAGAAGTTTTGGAATAATTTTTAAGGGCCCTAGAATTTTTACAATGGTCAGTAAGCATTGGCTTCAACTTAAAGCCACCAGCTGCTTTGGCCTTGACCAAGAGAGTCAGCCTATTTTTTGAAGCTTTAAAGCCAGGCATTGACTTCTCTTCTGTAGTTACGAAAGTCCCAGATGGCATCTTCTTCCACTAGAAGGTGGTCTTATCTATGTTAAAAATCTGTTGATCAGCCACATCTGTTTTCTGAGCTAGATCTCATAATAACGTGTTGCAGCTTCTACATCAGTACTTACCGCTTCACCTCTCACTTTTATGTTATGGAGACACCTTCTTTCCTTAAACCTCATTAGCCAACCTCTGCTAGCTTCCAGCTATGCTTCTGTAGCCTCCTTACCTCTCTCAGCCTTCATAGAAGTAAAGAGACTTTGAGTTTTACTCTGGATTAGGCTTTGGCTTAAGGGGATATTGTGGCTGGTTTGATCTTCTAGACCACTAAAACTTTCTCTGTAGCTCTTTCACTTTCTTATTTTTGTGTGTTCATTGGAGTAGCACTTCTAATTTCCTTCTAGAACTTTTTCTGTGCATTAACAACTTGGCTGTTTGGTGCAAGAGGTGTAGCTTTTTTTTGTTGTTTTTAGTATGTCTCAGCTTTTGACATGCATTCCTCACTATGCTTAATCATTCCTAGCTTTTTTTTTTTTTTGGAGACAGAGTCTCACTCCGTTGCCCAGGTTGGAGTACAGTGGCGCAATCTCAGCTCACTGCAACCTCTGCCTCGCGGGTTTAAGTGATTCTCTTGCCTCAGCCTCCCAAGTAGCTGGGATTGCAGGCGTGCACCAAAACGCCCAGCTAATTTTTGTATTTTTAGTAGAGTCGGGGTTTTCACCATGTTGGCCAGGCTGGTCTTGAACTTCTGACCTCAAGTGATCCACCCACCTCGGCCTTCCAAAGTGCTGGGATTACAAATAGGCATGAGCCACCGTGCCTGGCCCATTTCTAGCTCTTGATTTAAAGTGAGAAATGTGTGACTCTTCCTTTCACTTGGACACTTTGAGGCCATTGTAATTGGCCTGCTTTCAGCATTGTTTTGTCTCAGGAAATAGGCCAGAGGAGAGGGAGAGAGATGGAGGAATGACCAGTTGGTGAATTGGTCAGAACACATACAACATTTATCGACTAAGGTCACCATCTTATATAGGTACAGTTTGTGGTGCCCCAAAACAGTTACAATAGTAACACCAGAGGTCACTGATCACAGATCACCACAACAGATATAATAATAATGAAAAAGTTTGAAATATTGTGAGAATTACCAAAATGTGACAGAGAGACGCGAAGAGAGCACATGCTGTTGGAAAAATGGTATTGATTACTTTGCTCAACGTGGGGTTGCCACAACTTTCAATTTTTTTTTTAAAATCACTAAATATGTAGTACTTACCATTTCAAAAAAGATCATTTAATTTCAGTGCACATTTTTCCTGACGTAATATTCTGGTTTATAAGGAATCTTTTTATTACTGAGGGATTGAGTTATTTATTAAATGACATTTTTTTTTTCAGGTGTTAGGTTGTCAAATTAATTTCCCATGGCTAATCAGCCTGGGCTTGACTGTACGCACATAATGGTCCTCCACTCCCCCAGCTCTCCAGGACTTGCAGTCTCTCTGATCCCACCAGCCTACAGGTCTTTTCTTTGTTTTCTTTTTTTTTTTTTGAGACGGAGTCTTGCTCTGTCGCCCAGGCTGGAGGGCAGTAGCGCAGTCTTGGCTCACTGCAACCTCTGCCTCCTGGGTTCACACCATTCTCCTGCCTCAGCCTCCTGAGTAGCTGGGACTACAGGCGCTCGCCACCACGCCCGGCTAATTTTTTGTATATTTTGTAGAGACGGGGTTTCACGTATCAGCCAGGATGATCTCGATCTCCAGACTTCGAGATCTGCCCACCTCAGCCTCCCAAAGTGCTGGGATTACATACGTGAGCCACACTGCACCTGGCTGCCTGCAGGTCTTTTCTTACCAGCCAGGACTCTTTCCCAGTCTCTTCAGTGGTGTTCACCAGACCCTCAGTTTCTCTGACTTTAACCTTTTGATCCTTATTCTGCCAGTCCCTTAGCTTAGATGGGTTCTTAATTTCTTTTCTCCCCAAATTTTTACTTTCTGTCCTGACCAGAGGCATCAGATTGTTCTACACTGGTGAGATGTGCCAGTCAGCATCTCTTCTTCCACTCTCTGCACAGCTGGGCCTCAGGGTCGCCACTCTTCTCAAGCCCCGTAGTCTAACCCTTCTCGGGTCACACAGGACTTCCTGCCTGCTATCTAACCCTGGAGCTCCCCTGCCCCCTGCCCCCTGTCCCCTGGTCCCTTCACTTTTCACTGCTGCAGCTTTGCTCATCCTTCCCTCCTCATTCCTGCCCCTGGGGGAGAGCTGCCCCTCCTTTCCAGTGCCAACCTCTTCATCAGTGCTTTAGAGTTCTGCTTCAGCACTAAACAAAAACACAAACCAACTAAATTAAGATTTTAATATTTTTATATTAATATGTAAAATTGTTTAATTTTTATAAATGTTAAATAACATTTGGTTTTAAGAAGTATTAAATATTTAATGTTAATAAATATTTTTTATTAACATTAAATAAAGGTGATCAGGTGGGAGGATCACTTGAACCCAGGAGGTTGAGACTGCAGTAAGCTATGATTGTGCCACTGCACTCGAGCCTAGGTGACAGAGCGAGACTGTCACCAAAAACAAAAAAAAACCCACAGAACTGTTTGCAGCAACAAAAGTTAGAAAGCACTACCCTTTAACAGAGAGCTGATTAAATTATGGTGTATTTATTATTGGTGGCAAATTTTAATAAATATTAATTTTTAATAAGTATTTTTTAAAAATCTTAATAAATATTGAGTAATATTTAATATTAAGTAACACATGCACATGGATTTAAAAATTAAAGTAGTATAAAATAATCTACAGAGGCTACTATTTGATGCCAGTTTGTGTGTATATGCATTCTTCCATAGATGATACATGCATAAACAAGTATGTACATCCATGCATTTCTTCCTCTTCCTGTCTCCTCCTTCCACTCTTTTTGAACACAAATACTATCTATACACAGTCTAGATATTGCTTTTTAAATATATTGCTATGTTTTGGAAAACAATTTGTGTCAGTATTGTAAGACCTGCCTCGTTCCTTTAATAGATACAAAATATGTATTATTATTATTATTTTTTTTTTGAGACTCTGTCACCCAGGCTGGAGTGCAGTGGCGTGATCATAACTCATTTCAGCCTCAACCTCCTGGGTTCAGGTGATCCTTCCACTTTAGCTTCCCAAGTGGCTGGGATTGCAGGTTCACTCCACCATGCCTGGCTAGTTTTTAAATTTTTTGTGGAGTTGAGGTCTCACTATGTTGCCCAGGTTGGTCCTGAACTCCTAAGCTCAAGCAGTCCTCCTGCCTTGGGCACCCAAAGTGCTAGGATTACAGATGTGTGAGCCATCGTGCCTGGCCCAAACAGTGTTTCAGTAAGCTTCCTTACAATGGAAGTCTTTGTGCCCATGTACAACTTTATCAGTATGAAGTCTTAAAAGTGGAATTGCTGGATTAAAGGGTGCCTACATTTTCATCTTCTAAAAAGAGAAATTCTATTTCTTGTATTATTACTGTTCCAGTCTGTTTATGCATTGTTGATTTCTTAGGTATGTCTTCAATGTCTGCTATCTTTTTAAAGCATTCATCTCTTTATTTCTTGTGAGTTCTGAGAGAATTTCTGAGGCATTCTGGTTCAGCGTTCTACATTTCACAGTCCCTGTGATCACTGAATTCCTAAATGTGATACTCATTGTTTGTTTCTAAGAACTCTTTACTGTTCTCATACTGTTCTCCTCTCAAGTGTACAGGCCTTTTATTTTTTAACTTTTTATTGAAGGATAACATATATCCAAAAAAAAAAACACACAAATCTTGTGTTCAACTTAATGAATTCTCAAAAAATACACCTTATGTAACCAACGCTTAGATAAATAAACAAGTTATTACCAGCACCTTGGAATGTCCCTTGTGCCCTTACAGTCTCTCTGGGGGTAGCCACTATCTTTTCTTCTAACACCACACATTCATATTGCCTATTTCATTTTAATTTTATATCAATGTAATTATACAGTACATACTGCTACTCCTTCCTTTCGTGTAACATTATGTTTGAAGGTAGTTTGTTCTCACTGATATATAGTATTCTATTGCATGACTATACCACAATCTATCTGTTCATTCTACTGTTGATGGTCACCTCAGTGGTTTCTAGTTTTGGGCTATCATGAATAGCGCTGCTATGGACACTTTTGTTTGTGTCTTCTGGTGCACATATGTACACATTTTTGTTGGGTGTGTATACACATAGAGTAGAATTGCTGCATCATAGGACATAGAGTCCTGGTTGTTCCACATCCTTGCCAGCACTTGGTATTTTCTTTGTCATTTTAATCTTTTTGATAGGTGCAAAGTAGTGTTTCATTGTGGTTTCAGTGTTCATATCTCTAAATACTCATGCTATTGGAGCCCATTTTCATGTTTATTGGCTCTTTGGATATCCTCTTTTGTGAAGTACCTATTGAAATTTATTTTTCCGTTTTAAAATTATTTTAAAAAAATATATTCGGCTAGCTGGTATGTCACATTTTTTTGAGAAAATCCTTTTGCCCCTCCCTTCCCATTTATCCTTTTAAATTTATTTTCTTGGCTTTTCTTTCACCTGTTTTCTAACCAGCGAACTTTAGGGCCACTAACTAATCCTAACTCTTCTAGAATTTTTAGTGAATTTGCATGAAACTTACTTTATTGAGAAAACATTGATATGCAAACTGAAAGATAATGTTATTGTCATTCTAAGAAGGGAAAAGATGATAAATACTAAGCCGCTTTTAGTTTTTTGGCCACTAGATTGCATTTTATCCCCATATTTAATTCTCATTTTAATTTTATTTTTGACAAGAGCTTGTTAGAAGTGAAAGTCTTTTAATTTGCATTTTAAGTCTGGAGCCTCCTTTTTAAAAAATGTAAATGTTTTACAGGTTCTTGATCAATATGAACGAGAAGGATTTAACTTCCTAGCCAAGGTGTTTAATTCTTCACATTCCTTCTTGGAAGACTTGACTGGTCTTACATTGCTGCATCAAGAAACCCAAGCTGCCGAGGTAGGAACAAAACAAGCTTTCTATAGTGAAGACTGACATGCTTAAAACTATTTGATATTCGCCATATGGAAAAGGAAGACAGCAATTAATCTTAATTTTTGTAACTTAGAGCAAATATCACTAAATAAGTCTGCTAGTTACCAGATAACAAATAACCTTCAGCAAGTGCTGGATACTGATGTGTGTAGGTTGCTGTCCAGTAGGTGCCTAATACACAAAATCACTGTGATAAAGGAAGTATAGGTTGTAGATTTCCAGGCATCTCTTGTCCTTACTGAAGATCTGCATGTGTATGGCCATTGGAGAGATTTGGCTTTAATGTCCATATATCAAAATGTAAGTTGGTGAAGACATTGGACTCCAGCTATGTTCTTTAGAAAGAAGGTATTGGACTCTGGCCATGTTCTGATCAGAAAGAACATGCCTGGCTTGTTCATGATTTGATCAGTCTTCATAGACCCTGAACCCCGCACCATGAAATGGCTTCCCCAGACACAACCCGAGAGGGCCATGCTTTGTTTCTCAGCTAGAATATTTTGCAGATCTTAGTATCCTGGGTTATTGCATCATTTTTTTTTTAAGACTGAGTTTAAGAAATAAATTATTGGCCAGGCGAGGTGGCTCACACCTGTAATCCAAGCACTTTGAGAGGTCAAGATGGTGGGTCACAAGGTCAGGAGTTTGAGACCAGCCTGGCCAACATGGTGTGAAACCCTGTTTCCACTAAAATAAGAAAATTAGGTGGGTGTGGTGGCAGGCGCCTATAATCCCAGCTACTTGGGAGGCTGAGGCAGGAGAATTGCTTGAATCCTAGAGACAGAGGCTGTGGTGAGCCGAGATTGTGCCATGCATTCCAGTCCGGGTGACAGTGTGAGACTCTGTCTCAAAAAAAAAAAAAAAATTTGTTTTTTCCAAATGCTCACTGTTCTTAGAAAAGGGATTGCTGTGTATGGTGGTAGAGCTATTTGGATCACTTGGCAAAATGTGCATTCCTTAGAATTGATGAGTGAGATTAAATCAATATCTTTTCCTCTTAGTTACCTGGGTAAAGAAACTATGAGGAGAAATGTAGCTTATGGAGTGTTTCCACAAACTACATAAGGAAAACCTTGACTTCCTGTGTCCTGCAGGGGTATTGCACTTGCCATTAGTCCTTTTCAAGTCACAATTCTTCCCACCAACTAAAGAGAAATATATAAATTATTTCTAGCGAGGTGGCAAAACTCCCCCAGCCATCTTGTCAAATGATTGCATGGGTGCAAAGATCTATAAACTCCTCCATAGGTTGCATATCCTTACCATTCAGGGAGGCCCCAAGTTGTCAATGAATAGATGGCCAGGCCCAATACTGGACTAGCCAGTGGTAAAAGGGCTGCTGTTTGGAGAGGTGGAGCTAGTGCTGAGTATAGG
>NW_012104721.1:679022-680659 GCF_000951045.1 Mandrillus leucophaeus | reverse complement strand
CATGCCTGTAATCCCAGTTACTCGGGAGGCTGAGGTGGGAGAATGACTTGAACCCGGGAAGCAAAGGTTGCAGTGAGCCAAGATTACACCACTGCACTCCAGCCTAGGTGACAGAGCAAGACTCCGTCTCGAAAAAAAAGAAAAATCACAAGAGGGTCTGAATTTCCCATTTCCAACTTTGGAAAATCAGATCTGGGAACTCCAGACATGCATCTCTTAATAGTGATGGTTAGCTAGAGCCAAGAAGCAAACTTTATAGATCACGCACTTGATATAAAATTTAAAGGTATTGCAAAATATTCTGGGCTGGACACAGTGGCTCATGTCTCATATCCTAGCACTTTGGGAGGCCAAGGCGGGCAGAGTGCCTGAGCTCAGGAGTTTGAGACCAGCCTGGGCAACACAGTGAAACCCCATCTCTACTAAAAATACAAAAAACTAGCCCGGCATGGCAGCATGCGCCTGTGGTCCCAGCTCCTCAGGGATGAGGCAGGAGAATTGCTTGAACCTGGGAGGCAGATGTTGCAGTGAGCTGAAATCACATCATTGAATTCCAGCCTGGGCAACAGAGTGAGACTCCATCTCAGGAAAAAAAAAAAAAATTCTGTGAAAAGGGAATCTTCCTTCTATAACTGTCCCCTTAGCTCCTCAGTTCTTTCCTGGAGACAAACACTGTTGTTACTTTCTTGCCCAGAGATATTCTTTAGGTTACATTCTTTATTTAGATAATGCCCTTTAGTAGGTGACCCTTAATAGGTATTTGAGTTTATAACCCCTGTCTTCAAAAATGATCATTTTTCTTAATTCTGAATAGGACTGTGTTTTAAGATGAGGTTTGAAATACAGTACTTAGTAGAGGACCTCATAGCAACAAAAATTGTTATAACTACATCATTTTATATTACTTGGAAAAATGTGTGTGTAAGCAAAATATATAAATATATATTATATATATGTAAATATACCTTTACATATATCTGTGTAAAAGTGTTTTGATTTACATACTTGATTCCCAATGCGTTTACAGGTGGTCAGTAATAAAAACACAGAATTCTGCATTCTATTTAGAAAGGTCTCCACTTATTTATTTTAGCAGCACAATCAAAATGCTAAATTAATTCTCATTTTGGGTTAACCGTTTCCATCAATCAACATTGGAATTGCAAACGATTCAACTAGATAATTATGTGGCATTACCATTATATATCTTGTTTATAAAATATGTGTTTAAAAAATGTACTGAACATCTTTTGAAAATCTGATACTAAGCACTGTGCTAGTAACTGAATACAGAAGTTAATGAGACGCTGACCCTCATGGGCTCATAGTCTAGTGTGAGAAACTGACATGTAAATAGTGAGCTCTAATGCAATAAAAAATGTTTTAGTCATTTGTATATTAAGTGCTGAGAGAGCAGTTACTTCTGCCTAGGGGAATAGGGATGTCAAAAGCTTCACAGGAAGAGAACAAATATTTCACTTAGTTTTAAAGGATGAATAGACTATTTTTAAAAATAAAAGTTGGATTTTGGCAGAGGAAGAGTAGAGAAGGGAAGGGCAAGAGGCCTAGGGTGTTCTAGACTGAATAGAGGTCTCTGAGGCCAAGTCTTTAGTATATTATTCAAAATCATGAGTAGT
>NW_012104721.1:677587-678712 GCF_000951045.1 Mandrillus leucophaeus | reverse complement strand
CAAAACTCCCCCAGCCATCTTGTCAAATGATTGCATGGGTGCAAAGATCTATAAACTCCTCCATAGGTTGCATATCCTTACCATTCAGGGAGGCCCCAAGTTGTCAATGAATAGATGGCCAGGCCCAATACTGGACTAGCCAGTGGTAAAAGGGCTGCTGTTTGGAGAGGTGGAGCTAGTGCTGAGTATAGGAAGACTATGTGGAAATACCAAAGTCAGATCTTTTGGAGCTGTGAGCAGATTGTGAGATTTTCAGGTACACCAGGGAAGCAAGATAGTACATCTCTAGTGCTGGACTTACAACTGAAGGCAGTCCTTCTTTAAATTGTTTTAGTGTCCCCTGGGCATTAAACAGATGCAGTCTTCCACTTATGGCCAATAGTTAGAGCCACAGAGAGTCTATTTCAAGTTTCAGGAGATGAATGGCATCTCTGCTGCTCTTTGAGAGACTTTAAGGTATTTTTCCCCTGAATTGTAATTGGGTTCCCAGGCAGGGTTCAGAATATTGTGTTTATTGTCTGCCTTATTATCTTTTAAGCAGTGCTGTACTGCCTGATGGTATGGAAGAGGTAACATAGATGTTTGCAAACATGCAGTCATTTGATGAGATGGCTAAGGGAATTGTGCCACCCAGCTAGAAGTAATTTACATATTTGTTTAGTTAGCTAGAACAATTTCAACTTGAAATTGACCCACTTTTTCCCTCTAAAATAGAGCAGATGCTAGAATAGTGGGCAGGTTTCTAGATTTAACCTGATTTATCTTACATTTTAGTTTGTCAAACCTTAATGGCTTTTTCAAAGACTTAGAGAAAGTTTAAAAGCAATAGTGACTAAATAGATGGTGGAGCAGAAGGGAGCGTGGTTTCATCCATGAGCCTGAGTTTTCTTTTTGAATTTTCCTCTACTAAATTATATCTTTAGCTTTGGAGTCATATGTCACATCAAATTTTAGATTAGAGATGGTAAACTGGTTGGCCTATGAGCCAGATATGGCTTGCAGGTATGTATTTTTTGGCCTGCCCTATATGTTAAATTTTGAATAAAGCCATAATTTAAAAATCACAAGTTTTAGGCTAAGCGTGGTGGCTCACAGCTATAATCCTAGCACTTTGGGAGGCTGAGG
>NW_012104721.1:659537-672202 GCF_000951045.1 Mandrillus leucophaeus | reverse complement strand
TTGCCCGGCTAGTTTTTTGTATTTTTTAGTAGAGACAGGGTTTCACCGAGTTAGCCAGGATGGTCTCGATCTCCTGACCTTGTGATCCACCCGTCTCGGCCTCCCAAAGTGCTGGGATTACAGGCTTGAGCCACCGCGCCCGGCCAACATAATGTTTTTTAATAACAGCTTTATTGAGTTGTAATTCACATACCATAAAACACACCATTTTGGCCAGGCACGGTGGCTCACACCTGTAATCCCAGCACTTTATGAGACCGAGGTGGGTGGATCACTTGAGGTCAGGAGTTCGAGACCAGCCTAGCCAACATGGCAAAACCTTGTCTCTACTAAATATACAAAAATTAGCCTTGCGTGGTGGTGGGTGCCTGTGTTCCCTGTTACTCAAGAGACTGAGGCAGGAAAATCACTTGAACCCGGGAAGCAGAGGCTGCAGTGAGCTGAGATCACACTGTTGCACTCCAGCCTGGGCAACAAGGGTGGGGGGGGAGGGCGGGGAAACAACCACACACACACATACCCTTTTAAAGTG
Source organism: Mandrillus leucophaeus (assembly GCF_000951045.1). Classification (NCBI taxonomy): domain Eukaryota; kingdom Metazoa; phylum Chordata; class Mammalia; order Primates; family Cercopithecidae; genus Mandrillus; species Mandrillus leucophaeus. The sequence continues at coordinate 671,670 of NW_012104721.1, read as the reverse complement.
TGCATTTCAGTGGTTTTTAGTATATTCACAGAGTTGTGCAACCATTACCACTCTCTCAGTTTAGAAAATTTTCATCCCCCTCACCCAAAACAAACTCTGAACCTATTAAATGGTCACTCCCCATTCCCTCCTTCCAGCCCCTGACAACCACTAATCTTCTTTCTGTCTGTAAGGATTTTCTATTCTGGACACACCACATAAATGATCCTTTGTGTCTGGCATCTTCTATTTAGCACAATGTTTTTAAGGTTTATCCATGTTGTTGTAAGGTACGTAATTGTTTTTTATTTAAAGAAAAAGTCTCAATGCTATTAAAATTTTCCATATTCTTTGCACCTGTGGTCTGTCTCCCTAAATATAGCCCCATTTATGAAGGAGGAATGCAAAGCTGATCCAACTGGAGACTACAGATTCTTTTATATTCATAGAAAGGGGCACATAGTAATGAACTGGAAGCTATACCCAAGCTAGAATCGTCTAGATTTAGTGAGATTGACTAATGCAACCCAATTTTTTGCACTCATCCCCTGTCCATCCGATACCTGAAAATGATTGCAATGATTTTAAACTAGGTTACTGGTATCATCATACTGCTGTTGAGATTAGCAAGCAAATTACCAAGTTAGTTTTTATTGGAGGAGAGGTCAAGATCTGAGGGTGCAGAGTGGAGACTGGGGACCAGGCTGACAAAGATGAGTTTGTTTTAGGTAGTGATGACTTTGAGGTCATGGGATAAGTGAGTGAAAATGACTAGCTGGCATTGGAGATGGGATGGAGATGGAGCTTGGAGAAAAAGAAGAGCACTAGCAAATTGATTTAGCTAGACAAAGGAGGTTTAGCCTGTTCCATTTAGCACAGTGAGGAGAGGCTAAAGAACTAGGATGCAATAAAAAAAAAATTTAATGAGAAATGTGTGTGGTAGATTAATTTTATCTCAAGTTATAGATTAAAAATTTTAAATACCACATAAATGCCATTTGCCTTTGCTAGTGTTATATTTTATGAAGAAAGGGCCTTGCATAAGAGTGATATACTGGACTTTGGGGACGCGAGGGAGAAGCTTGGGAGGGGGGTGAAGGATAAAAAACTACATACATAATGGGTGCTGTGTACACTGTTTGAGTGACAGGTGGACTAAAATCACAGAAATCACCACTAAAGAACTTAACTGTATATCCAAAAGTCACCTGTACCCCAGAAACTATTGAAATTTTTTAAAAGGGGACTTGGACAGATACCCATATTCTTTGCAAAATTATAGTTGCATTCTGCTCATGGGGGATTAGTTTCCATGGAAGAAAGGCCCCACTCAGCTTTCTCCCCTCTTAAAATGTTGCCTTGTGAATTAGGGAATTTTGCATAAAGTTCTGACCTTTACTTCCAAGACCTTTACTGAGAATGGGTTTGGATACTTGGAGATTGATCCTGACTCCCTGTCCCTCCTTGATCTTTATTTAGCCTATTTGGAACCCAGGGAAATGGCCTTAAAGTTGATGAACCACAGGGTGTCCAAGTCATGGGGCTACTGAGGTTCTCACCAAGTATCTTTTAAATTGCTGCATTTGGGATGGGTGCAGTGGCTTATTATACCTGAAATCCCAGCACTTTGGGAGGCTGAGTTGGGAGGATTGCTTGGGTTCGGGAGTTTAAGGCCAGCCTGGGCAAGATGGTGAGCCTCTGTCCCTATTTAAGAAAATTAGAAATTAGCCAGGCATGGTGCCACACCAGCTACTTACAATGCTGAGACAGGAGGATCACTTGAGCCCAGGAGTTTGTGGCAGACAGTGATCTATGATTGTGTCACTGTACTCCAGTCTGGGTGACAGAGCAAGACCTTGTCTCTTATTTTAAAAACAAATAAATGAATAAATAAATAGATAAATAAATAAAAAGCTGCGTTTGTTGAAGAAAGGCTCAGTCTAAATCAAACATATGAACACTTTAGCCATATTCCATAAAATTTGCTGTGACTTACCTTCTTAGAGTTTTCTCATCCTATGAGTAGAATACGTATCAGTTCATATGTATTTATTTGTTCCAGCTGTGGGTTCAACATCATACTCTGAGAAATGGCAAAATACTTGCTAACTGAATCTAACTCTAGAGATAAGACTAATTTATAAGAGAGTTAATAAAACAAGCTATATTGGTATATCCTTGAGAAATTCAAATTCCCAAGTCCCTTTACCCAACTTCCCTGAACTACTTCATTCCTATTCATGAAAGTTTGCATGTTCCGTGATTCCAGGATTAATTTTAGACTTTTACTTCCTTGCCTTGACCATATTATCAGTATTTGATGTTGTACCATGCAGTTATGAGTTCAGGGTTGCAATTACAGTGCACCATTAACATAATTTGCATTTTGTCAAGGTTGTGCTAAACAGAACTTCCTTTCTTCAGATTTGGGGATTAATGAATGATCTAAAAAGAAAGTTTAGCAACAACCATAACACAGGCTATAAAATCATAAACAGACCAGCAGAAATGAATAGGGCTGAGCTGATGAATTGATTATGAATTAAAATGTAGATTATGATTCATTCACTATAGAACTCAGAATTCTAGAATATGCCCATTTCTCCCATAGCCAGAAAGTCATATGAAAAACATTACGGTCATGTGATATGACTTCATTGGCACAGCAATTTACTATTCAGCAAAGTAAATAACACAATTAACAAGTGTTTCTGCTGGGCCTTTCGCACTTACACTGAGATTTTGGCCTCTCCCCCACACAGCTGGTTTTGATTTGGTTCCTGTGGAATATTTTTTTTTGTTTTGTTTTGCATTTAACAACAGTCAGATATTTATGTACAGCTTCATCAAGAGCCTCTGATGACAAATATGCCTTTGGAGGCCAGTAGAAGCTGTGGGAAACCCCCGTGTCAGCACTCAGACCTGTTTCCAATGGAGAGAAATCGCTCTGGGGATTGAACTAGCCTGCTCATGAATCCAGTTCCCTTTTCCCAGAGCCTTCTGCTAGCTCACTTCCAACCCGTGCTGGCCATCCTGGGACTGTGTCCTGCCTTGATTTTTCCTTATGAAGCAATCCCTTAAGACACAGCCTTGGCCCTCTCTCCTGAGTGAGGGAGGAAAGGCAGAAACAGGCAGAAAGCCATTTACTTCTTAGATTGGAAACTAGAGCCTGGTTTTTGAAATAAAGCTTGGCAGTATCTCAATTATAACTTACTTTATAAAATGTGTACCTTGTATTTGCTGTCAGAGTTATCTACATGAATTTGAGATGTTTGGATAAATTGGTATTAGGGAAGGTTGCAACTGGAGAATAGACAATGAAGTCTGGGCAGAGTTCCCCACCCTTCGGGAAAGAGTCTTGGATGGTATAATCTGCTTGGAGAAGTCTAAGGGGGAAAGAAGGGGGGGGGGGGAATCATAAATGCTAAAAGCAAAGCAAAGACAACTAGTATTAAGAAATAGAACATGGGAATCCAGTCCTTCTTACATTGTAGTCCTGGTTCCACCAGTGTTCTCATGAGTGACCTTGGATGAATCCTTCAGTGTTCTGTGCATGTTTCCCCACTTAAAATGAGAGGATTGAATCATGTGAAATTAAAAAAGTCTCTTTTCTAGAAAAAGTGAAATGCTTTTCAACTCTAATTTAGTGATTTTGATTCAAATATACCATGTATAAGCAAAAAGGAAAAAGATGGACAATTTTTACATAAGTGTTTAAAAATGTATCAAAGTACTATTTATACATTTTATAAATATTCTTTGGTATCTATTATATCTAGCTACCATTGCCAGAAACTTTCTGCAGATTTTGAGATTTACATCTACTTTGAACTTTAATAGAATATTGCTTATACTTTGTATCGATTGGTGTGTGTCACTCTACGTATAAATCTAAAATGGTATAATTCAGCCTAATAACTTACCTCCTTCACGAGACTTGGTGCCACTTTTGACTTCTTTATAAACTCAAATCCTCCCTGGCCATAATTGGGTATGTTCACGAAACATGCTACTCACTACCCCTCAGTACAGCTTCCAAAGCCCTCTTACTTTAATAGCATCCTTAGAATGCTGAATGTGTAATAACAGGGAAGTTTCTTTAATAGTCAGCCATATTACATTAGAATACTCATAAAGTGTATGAGTAGCCCAAATCCTGGCCTGGTCAGAAGGTCTGAGTTCATACCCCAGCTCCCACACATAACAAAGACTGCCATGTTCCTCTGTGTGGGCCGTGTCAGGCAGGACTGTGTGCAGCAGTCATGTGAGACCTTGGGTTATTTACTTCATTGACCTTTGTTTCCATCATTTTGTAGGATGTGATTAATAATTCCTACTCCTCACAATTACCATATTAAGCAAGAAAGCACCTTACAAAAGAAAAAATAAATTGGACTACATCAAAATTTTAAACTTTGTGCTTCAAAGGACATAATCAAGAACATGAGAAAGCAGTCCACAGTATGAGAGAGAATAGCATTTTGCAAATCATACCTGATAGGGGTCTGGTATCTAGAAGATAGAGGGAACTCTAAGCTGGGTGTGGTGGCATGTGCCTATAGTCCCAGCTGCTTGGGAGGCTGGGGTGTGTGCATCGTTTGAGCCCAGGAGCTGGAGACCAGCCTGGGCAGCACAGTGAGAACCCATCTCTAAAAACAACAACAAAACCCAGAATATATAGGGAACTCTTACAACTTAATAATATAAAGACATAGAACTCAATTAGAAATGGGCATTAGATTTAAAACAACTTTTCTCCAAAGAAGATATACAGATAATTAAATGATACCATAATCAAATAAGATGCCTAACATCAATAGCCATTGGGAAAATGCAAATCGAAACTACTGTGAGATGGCATTCATACCCAGTAAGATGGCTATAATCAAAATGACAACATCAAGTGTTTATGAAGATGTAGAGAAATTAGAAGCCTCCTACCTACTAGTGGGAGTGTCATTCTGCAGCCACTTTGGAGAACTGTTTTAGCAGTTCCTTGAAAAATTAAACATAGAGTTACCCTGTGACCCAGAAATCGTACTCTTAGATATATAGCCAAGGCTACTCTGGACACCCTGCCTGTAGTGTAGCCCTGTTCCACAAGAAGCAGTACCAAAAATGAGATATGTGTATGTGTGTATCAATATAGCCCAGAGAAATGAAAATGTGCACACAAATGTACACAAATGCTCATAACACCATTATTTATTCATAATAGCCAAAAAGTAGAAACAATGCAGATGTTCATAAGCTGATGAAGGGATGAATAAAATGTCAGCTATTACATTGGAATAATGGAGTATTAAGCAATAATAAGGAAGCACTAATACATGCTGTAGTATGGATGAACATTGAAAACGTTATGCTAAGTAAAGAAGCCAGTCACAAAAGGCCACATATTGTAGGATCTCCGTATGAAATGTCCAGAGTTTTAAAATCCATATAGTCAGAAAGTAGATTAATGGTTGTCAGCAGGTGGGGATGGGGGATTAGGGGAAAATCAGTGGCTACTTACAGATAAGTGTTTCCTTTCAAGGTGATGAAATGTTCTAATCTTAGATAGTGATGATGGTTGCACAATGGTGAATATACTAAAACCATTGAATTCTATACCTCAAATGGATGAATCGTATGTGTGAATTATCAATACAGATGTTTAAAAAGCAAGCCAAAAAGTGCCCATAGTTGGGGCACTTTGTTTCTCCTTCCCGCTCTCCTTTCTCTGGCTCTCTCTGCATGCAGTGTTGATTTTCCATCTGTAACAGGCTGTCGTAGGATGTTAGCTCATTGTTGTTAGGAATGCGTTTTCTGTAGATTATGGCAAGGATCTCTTCCGTTTTTATTGTACCTCAGTTTTCAAAGCCTTAGTCTCTGTGCACCTGCTTTAGCCTTTTCTTATACTATGGCTAGCCTGTAAACACTGCGGGGAGAGATGGAAGGGGCCTACCAACCAAACGCCTCCCTTCTGTGCTTGCTACGGGGAGGGAGAAAGCCACAGTTGGCTCCATCCGTAGAAGACATGGCAGATAAGGGGGTTGGGGAAGATGAGAGCACTTTGCTCTCTGTGTAAGTTTAAGCAGGTGTTTAGAGCATCTAAATCCCAACCTGGGTCTGAATTTTTAAAATTTCCCTGTTTACCACACAGTTTTTCCCCCAAGATTTTTTAGCTTGAAAATTCCCACATATACCAGAAAGTTGAATGAAAAGTACAGTAGATACCCACATACCTCCTACCTGGATCCAAGAACAAACATTTTGCCACATGTGGTTTATCTCTCCGTATACGTGCATGCACTCCCTGTACATCTGATTACAGTTCATATACACACTTACTTGTTTTCTCTTTTGTTAAACCATTTGAAAGCAAGTTTTATATACAGTGACACCTCACCCCTAAATTTTAGCTGAGTCTGCTAAGAATACAGACATTCTCTGATGTAAACAGAGTACCATCATCACAGAACAAAGAATAATTCCATAATGCCACCTAAAATCCAGTACGTGTCCAAATTTTCCCAGAAATTAACAGGATTTTAAACTATTATTTGCTTTTTCCTCAAGTTGGTAATGTTATAGAGTTTTTTCCAATAATACTTAAGCACTGGTCATACATACCAAGTGATATACCCTTGAGCATATCTTTTTAATTCCCTTGACACCCTCACGCTCCTCTCTAAATGGGGAGACACGATTACCCTATTAGGCAACATGCCCCTGAGGTCCTGCTGCTCCAGGCAGGCCTCGTCTAGGTGAGCGTCTTCTCTGGGTGTCACCGGGGCATCCTGGTCTGATTGAAGCAGCCCTGAGAGCCAACCAGCCCTGAGCAGTGGTTCCCACCCATCCTCCATCCAGGGTCCCCAATGGTGGAGGCTTTTAAGGAGATAGGAATGGGACTATGAAGGCTATTTTCAATATTTTGAAAAGTCAAACAGGAATAAAACATTTAGAACTTGAAAAGATTACACTGACCAACTAAACTATCAAGATGTTAGCCAGGCGTGGTGGTTCGTACCTGTAGTCCCAGCTACTTGGGAGGCTGAGGTGGGAGGATTGCTTGAACCCGGGAGGTGGAGGTTGCAGTGAGCCAAGATTGTGCCACTGTCCTCTAGCCTGGGAGACAGAGGGAGACCTTGTCTTAACTAAAACAAAACAAAAATCAACATTTTTTTTTCTTTTTAAACTAAATTCTGTTGTCTCAGAATGGAATGGCATACTGTTATCTGACCTGGCCAGAAGCTCTGATGGGTAGTTATGAATCCCGTTGAGTTATTTAAAAAATTAGGTAAATTAGTGCATTTGCTGGGTAGGAGGGGTTTTTCAGTATCTAATATGTGTGAGAGAAAGTGAAAACTAAAGGAATTCTTGGGGATCAGGAAGTGGAGATTCTCTGGCCTGTGGCGCTGCTGAGCCTAACTTCCTGACTTCACATCAGCAGTGGAGGCTTCCCCAGGAGGTGTTCTTGCAGTTGCCCTGTGACCGCTATTCTAGGGGCTGTATTTTTACAGCTGACTCTTCTCACTTGCAAACATAACAGCTGATACATGTGTTGAGTTTGGGGAGTTTCCTTATTCTGAGACTGTAAAATTAAATTGATTTTTAGTTCTGAGCTCTTAGTCTTCTTTTCTTTTCTTTTTTCTTTTCTTTCTTTTCTTTTCTTTCTTTGCTTCCTTTGCTTTCTTTCTTTTCTTTCCAGAGTTTTACCATGTTGCCCAGGCTGGAGTGCAGTGGCGTGATCTTGGCTCACTGCAACCTCCACCTCCCAGGTTCAAGCGATTCTCCTGCTTCGGCCTTCCAAGTAGCTGGCACTACAGGCGCCTGCCACCACGCCCGGCTATTTTTTGTATTTTCAGTAGGGACAGGGTTTCACCATGTTGGCCAGGCTGGTCTCGAACTCCTTACCTCAAATGATCTGCCCATCTCGGCCTCCAAAAGTGCTGGGATTACAGGCGTGAGCCACTGCGTTGGGCCTGAGCTCTTAGTCTTGATCCATCTTGCTTCTCAGCTGTAGGGGAACAGGCAGGGAAGGAAATGTGAAATATCGTAAGTTGTATATTTTTTTAAATTAAATGTTGATGTTCCATCATGGCTTCTTTCAGTCAACAGATATTTATTGACCCTTTGCTGAGTTCACGGTGTGGGAATCAAAGAGGTACAAGCCAGGCTTTTAGGAGGCTGATGCAGTATAGTTGGGGAGATAGGACAGGAATGTCACTAGGACTGCAGGGCAGTGGGTGTGCACATAGTTCAGTAAGTTCTGCAGGGTTTCAGGAGCATCAGGTGCAAGAGAAAGCTCCAGGCAAGAGTTAGGCTTTGAGCTGGGTCTTGAAGGTTGGAGCTCCAAGTGCAGGAGAGAACAGAGCATTCCAGAAGTGCCTGTGTCATGACCGCATCCAAGATCTCTGATGAAGAACACCAAAACACTACTGATGGTGTCATGACTGCATCCAAGATCTCTGATGAAGAGAACTCTTGGTACCAAGAGTACCAAGAGAGTACCAACATATAGTAACTAATGTTAATTGTGTTATCCGTAATTTTCAGGGCACTTTTGTACCTGCCCTTTTGATGCCCATAACAATCTTATGAGGTGGCTATTATCCCATTTTATGGATGAAGTTGTCGAGACTCTAGCTGTGCTCAGGATTTATCTACATCTTGAGGTTTACAGTACACTTCATAAGGCTGGAAGCAGAGGAAGATGTGCATAGGGTGATGCAGAGGCATTCTGCTTTATAGAGCATATCTCTACTTTCATATTGAGCCGTTTCCAAAAGTGGTTTTGCTGTTTATCTGTGTCCTTAAAACTGCTTCTCAGATAGCATGGTTTCTTCCACTGTACCATCGTGGGGCCTGGTCAGCCGGCATTACTGTACTTTCTTACTCTTAAACTGGCTTCTAATAAAATCTGTGGGAATGAGATTTTACTTATAGATGAGCTTGTGACTCCAATCCCAACCTGCCACTGGGAAAAGAGCAGGTAACAGATAAGTCCTTTCTTTTTGGCCTTTACTCTGCCCTGAGTTGTAAAGGGAAATTAAGAGTTGGTCCCCACTTGCTTTTTTTTGGAGACGGAGGTTTGCTCTTGTTGCCCAGGCTGGAGTGCAGTGGCGCGGTGTCGACTCACTGCAACCTTTGCCTCCTGGGTTTAAGCTATTCTCCCGCCTAAACCTCCCAAGTAGCTGGGATTACAGGCACCTGATGCCTGGCTAATTTTTGTGGTTTTAGTAGAGATGAGGTTTCAGCATGCTGGTTAGGCTGGTCTCGAACTCCTGACCTCAGATGATCCACCTGCCTCGGCCTCCCAAAGTGCTGAGATTATAGGCATGAGCCACGGTGCCTGGCCCCCACTTGCTTTTATTCAGCTATCTGGTGAAAAAAATTCAGTATTAAACTAGAAATATGTATATCTTATTGTTGCAGGACAAAATTGTTGAGGTTCTAATAACAAATATGTAAACTGCTATGGGATATTTTTGTTTTGTTTTAATTTGCTGCTAGCTTTAAAGCATTTGTGTTTATCCTACCTTAATCCTCTTTGAAAGAGGCCATACTTAATTTTACCCCACACTTTATTAAAAGGAAGGAAAGTTGGATTTTTAAATTTTTATTTATTTTTTGAGACAGAGTCTCACTCTGTCGCGCAGGCTGGAGCACAGTGGCATGATCTCGGCTCACTGCAACCTCTGCCTCTGGGTCTAAGAAATTCTCTGCCTCAGCCTCCTGAATAGCTGGGATTACAGGTGCACGCCACCATGCCCAGCTAATTTTTTTGTTTTTTTTAGTAGAGACAAGGTTTCAGCATCTTGGCTAGGCTGGTCTTGCACTCCTGACCTTGTGATCCACCCGCCTCAGCCTCCCAAAGTGCTGGGATTACAGGTGTGAGCCACTGCACCCGGCCTGAATTAAGTTTTAAAGCACCAGTTTGGAACCAGTCTTTTAGAGGTAACTGTTACAAGTTTCTGTACCCAAATATTGGTTTATCTGTACTCTGTTTTCCCCTTCCCCTTTCTCCTTTTTTTTTTTTTCTTAATTTAATTTTTATTTTTTTGAGACAGTCTTGCTCTGTTGCCCAGGCTGGAATGCAATGGCGTGATCTTGGCTCACTGCAACCTCTGCCTCCCGGGTTCAAGTGATTCTCCTGCCTCAGCCTCCCAAGTAGCTGGGACTACAGGCGCCTGCCACCATGCCTGGCTAATTTTCATATTTTTAGTAGACACAGATTTCACCATATTGGCCAGGCTGATCTTGAACTCTTGACCTGAGGTGATCCACCCACCTCGGCCTCCCAAAGTGCTGGGATTACAGGCGTGAGCCACCACGCCTGGCCCAATTTTTCTATTTTTTATAGAGATGAGGTTTCACTATGTTGCCAGGCTGGTCTTGACCTCCTGGCCTCAAGCCATTCACCTGCTTCAACCTCACAAAGTTCTGAGGTTACAGGTGTGGGCCATTGCACCTAGCCTCTCTCTTTCTTTCAGCAATAACCTATGGAAATACAGTATTATCATCCAGTACCATGATCGCTTGGCTGAAGTAATAGTAAGCCAAGCTCTCTTTAGCCCTTAGCAGTGTGGGCCCAGAAACAGGGTGGTCTTATGGAGGGGAGCGTAGGATGTGGGTCCTGAAGAGTAGGAATTCACTCCTGGCTCCATCACTAGTTGCATCACTTCATCTTGCCTGGGTTTCGTCTGTAAAATGGCATAATTCCTACTCCACAAAGTTGATGTGCTTTGAAATCTTCAATATAAACATTCGTTATTGAAAACTAAATACAAATGAACCAAATGGAAAACTATGGATTTTTTTTCATAAAAATGTTTCTGGATATATATCATAGGGCTTTGAACCTAAATACCTTGAACTTTAAACAATCATTAGCCATTACAATTTTAATGTGTATTAAATGGATGTTATTAGAGTGTCAAAGTGATTAGAAACAGGTGGTTTCATTGTAGAATAACCTATGTTAAAATATTTTAGGGCCAGGTACAGTGGCTCATGCCTGTAATCCCAGCACTTTGGGAGTCTGAGGTAGCAGGATTGTGTGACAGTAGAAATTGAAGACCAGCCTGGGCAACAGTGTGAGACCCCATCTCTACAAAAAAACAAAAATTAGCCAGGTTTGGTGGCACATGCGTGTAGTCCCAACTACTTGGGAGGCTGAGGTGGGAGGATTGCTAGAGTCCAGGAGTTCGAGGCTGCAGTGAGCTGAGATTGTGCCACTTCGCTCTAGCCTGGGCCACAGAGCAAGACCTTAGCTGTACAACAAACAAAAGGAAAAACAACTATTTGATTTTAGTGAGGGTGTAAGAATATGTATTATCGTTCCCAAAAAATCTGTGTAAAAACCTCATAGTGTGAAACAGTGGCAACTACTTGATTAAAACATCATTTAGAAAGGACACTCTTCCCTGTTTTGAAATTGGCTCCTCAAAAGGACAGCTGAACATGGCCTCTTCTCCACGTGTCCCTGTGTGCTCCCTCTGTGCCACCATACATACTTCTGTGTCGGGCGTGCTCCCACCTCCAGCCTGCTCAGCTGATCTTTTGTTCGGCAAAGCCTGTCTACTTCCCCATGGGATCCACCTGGCACTCCTACTAGTCTTTCTAACTTAAGCCATTATCTCCCTTAAAATGAGTTCTGGCTCACTCCTTACTACTAAGGCTGAGGGGCAAAGGAGATTATATAAATGAAAGCACCATGCACGTTTGAGGTGATTTTCTTTTCTTCGTTCTTGTTTTTTGAGACAGAGTTTCACCTTGTCGCCCAGGCTGGAGTGCAGTGGCACAATTTTGACTCACTGTAGCCTCAACCTTAAAGCTCAAGTGATCCTCCCACCTCATCCAAACGAGTAGCTGGGGCCACAGGCATGCATCACCATGTCTGGCTAATTTTTTGCATTTTTAGTAGAGACAGGGTTTTGCCATGTTGCCTAGGCTGGTCTGGAACTCCTGGGCTCAAACAGTCCACTCGCCTCAGCCTCCCAAAGTGTTGGGATTACAGGCCTGAGTGGGATTACAGGTCTGAGTTACTGCACCTGGCTGAGAAGGTTTCTATTATTACTTGTGAATAGAGGAATAACTTGAGCCAAACAATGCTTTAGAAAAATTAAAATGACAAAGATCAAGAAAATTTCCCCCTTGCTTTTTTCTC
>NW_012104721.1:650228-659487 GCF_000951045.1 Mandrillus leucophaeus | reverse complement strand
TAGAGACAGGGTTTTGCCATGTTGCCTAGGCTGGTCTGGAACTCCTGGGCTCAAACAGTCCACTCGCCTCAGCCTCCCAAAGTGTTGGGATTACAGGCCTGAGTGGGATTACAGGTCTGAGTTACTGCACCTGGCTGAGAAGGTTTCTATTATTACTTGTGAATAGAGGAATAACTTGAGCCAAACAATGCTTTAGAAAAATTAAAATGACAAAGATCAAGAAAATTTCCCCCTTGCTTTTTTCTCTTATATTTTAATATTTCCAAATGAGCTATAACATATGCAGAAAAAATCTTAAAACATTTTATATAGAGAACAAGTATGATTTAAACACCCCGGTCAAAAAATACTTTATTGCCTTTCACCCATCTCATATTTTACTTCCTGACCACAGGCCTAGAAGTAACTAGTAACTAGAAAGAATAATTTTCCTGTACAATTTCAGTCTGGTATATGGGTCCTTAGACAATATAAGTCTCTTTGCCTGACTTTGAATTTTTTAAACAGAATTATCTATAATATGTGTCTTTTTTGCTCAATATTGTAAAGGTTACCCATTTGGTGTGCAACTAAAGTTAATTTTCATTACTATATAGTGTTTCATAATTGGATATATTGAAATTTCTCCTCTACGGTAGCTGGACTTTTGTAGCATTTCTAGTCTCATAATAAAGTGTGCTGTTTGGAGCATTCTGGTATGTATCTCCTGGGGTTCATGTGCAGCATTTCTCTGGGTGTTTCTCAGCCTTCTTTTCATTATCACTCCTTCTAGGGGGCAATTTAATACCAACAGTTTAGAATTTAATTAATACTAAAGAATAGGGTTTGTCAGATAGGGCTGAGCTTTGGAGAGCCGCTAAACACTGTCATATCTAAGATTTCTTTTGCCTGCCAAAGACCAATTTTTGCTCCTTTGGGGGTGATATCACCCTCTTTGTGAAGGTATGCTATAAGTTATTTACCTCATACTAGAATTGTTGGGTCATAGAAAATATGCGTCTTCTGGATCATGGACTTAAATGTAAAACCCAAAACTATTAAAACCCTGGAAAACATCCAGACATCCTAGCCATTAATTCTGAACATAGGAACAGGCAAAAGTTTCATGATGATGCCAAAAGCAATTGCAACAAAAACAAAAATTGACAAATGGGATCTAATTAAACTAAAGAGCTTCTGCACAGCAAAAGAAACTATCAGTAAATAGATAATCTGCAGAATGGGAGAAAATTTTCTCAAACCATGCATCTGACAAAGGTCTAATATCCAGCATCTACAAGAAATTTAGACAAATCTATAAGGAAAAAACAACCCCATTAAAAAGTGGGTAAAGGACATAAACAACACTTTTCAAAAGAAGACGTACCTGTGGCCAAAAAGCATATGTTAAAAAGCTCATCATTACTAGTCATTAGAGAAATACAAATCAAAACCACAGTGAGATACATCTCACACCAGTCAGAATGGCTATTATGAAAAAGTCAAACAACAGATGCTGGCGAGGTTGTGGAGAAAAAGGAACGCTTATACACTATTGGTGGAAGTGTAAATTAGTTAAATCGTTGTAGAAAGCAGTGTGAAGATTCCTCAAAGACCTAAAAACAGAAATACCATTTGACCCAGCAATCCCATTACTGGGTATATACCCAAAGGAATATAAATCATTCTCCCATAAAGACACATGCACACAGATCGTCACTGCAGCACTATTCATAATAGCAAAGACATAGGATCAACTTAAATGTCCATAAATGGTAGACTGGGTAAAGAAAATGTAGTACATATACACCATGGAATACTATGCAGTCATAAAAAAGAATGAGATCATGGATGGAGCTGAAGGCCTTTATCCTTACAAACTTATGCAGGAACAGAACACCCAATACCATATGTTATCACTTATAAGTGGGAACTGAATCATGAGAACACATGGGCACACAGTGGGAAACAACACACACTAGGGTCTGGTGGAGGATGGAGGGTAGTAGGAGGAAGAGGATCAGGAAAAATAACTAATGGGCACTAGGCCTAATACCTGGGTGATGAAATAATCTGTACAACAAGCCCCCATGTCACGGGTTTTCCTATATAATAAGCCTGCACATATACCCCTGAACTTACAAATTAAAAGAAAATATGCATCTTCAACTTTATTAAATAATGACTGTTTTCCAAAGCCGTTCACTGACTTACATGAATACCGGTAGTATATGGTAGTTTCTGTGGTCCCATATCCTTACCAGAATCTTGGTACTGTCATATTTTTAAATTTTTGCCAATCTGTATAACAATATCACATTAGGCTTCTACTTTGCATTTTCCTGATCACCAGTGAAGTTAAACATCTTATGTACATTACTTACTTGGATTCTAATTTTCTGACAGTTTCTCTACTTCAACTCCAAAAATTTTCATATGTTACACTTGTATAGCTCCTGTGAAAAGAAAGCACAGTAGGATGACCTGGTTATTCACTTGAAAAGTATGATGGAGCCCAGTGACCTTTGTTCTAATCCCAGATGTTTAACTTGGTCAGAGTCCCACACCTCTGGCCCTCAGCATCCTCATTTGCTAAATGAAAGTATTGGCTGGGTTAGAGCAGCAGTTCTGAACCTTGGCTGCCCATCAAAATTATCTAGGATGCTTTAAAAAAAAAAAGTTTAGACCACACCTGCACCCATAAAGCATGATTAAATTGGATTAAATGTTACTATATCCCTTCCAACCTACCATTCTATGATAATGATAGAATAAGTCTTTAACACCTAGATTTCATGGTTTCAATCATCTTCCTTGTCTGCACCCTGAATTAAGTATGCCAGAGACTCTTTATTTGTAAGACTATAGTCTACTTCTGTAAATGAGTTATAAAAAGGAGGAGACTCCTTAATTTAGTCCAGAGAGGAAACTTGGCATCAACATTTAAAATACTTTTTTGTATCTGGTTTACTTTTAGCACTAAGAAGATTTTCTTACATTGATACCTACTGTGACAAAACACACATCCAATGACAATATTAAAATGTCATAAATGAGCCTTTAAAAGAATGAGGCACATGATATGTCATGGTACTTGAGCAGACTGCAAGCCTGACCAGGCTGAATTCATGAATTCTTGACTTTTGACTTCTTCCTGTAAGATGCTGCCCCATTGCCAGGGACCCAACCTCTAAATCCAGTCAAGGGGCTACTTGGACCTGGAACCATGGCACAGTCGAGGTGAACCAGCTATGCTCCAGGGGGAGGTGGTTGAAACCACTGGTCTCCTGGACTGGGCCATGAGTGATGGTTATTGGGGCTGGGGAGGTATGAGAGACATCATGTTGTCCATCTACCTCTGTATATCTTCAAAGGTCTCTGTAATAAACGGTTGTCTGAAACTCACTGCCTGACATCAAGTCAGTGGTATTTTTAGTGCCCATCTGTCATGTGTAACCATATCACAACTGATGAATATCTGACACTTGGCTGGCACCTTGTCTTTTTCAGCAGGAATTTACTTGCATTTACTCAGTTGATCATCATAGCAGTCATTTTCAGTGAAAAACCTTTTGTTAGCCATCCATACCCTGGTTACAAGTGATAGAAACCAAAAGCTTGAACTCTTTTTAGCATAAAAGAGTAACTTATTGGCTGGATGCAGTGGCTCACGCCTGTAATTCCAGCACTTTGGGAGGCCGAGGCAGGTGGATCACAAGGTCAGGAGTTTGAGACCAGCCTGCCCAACATGGTGAAACCCCATCTCTACTAAAATTACAAAAAATTAGCCTGCTATGGTGGCAGGCACCTGTAATCCCAACTACTCAGGAGGCTGCGGCAGGAGAATCTGTTGAACCTGGTAGGCCGAGGTTACAGTGAGCCGAGATCGCACCATTGCACTCCAGCCCGGGCGACAGTGCGAGACTCCGTCTCAAAAAAAAAAAAAAAGTAATTGATTGCTAATAAGGAAACCGGCTCATGAAATCTGGGCTTCAAGGACTCTAGATGGGGGGAGGGGGGGATTTAGTGTCAAGACCATCTTAGTGTTGATCATCTCTGTTCTTTGTTGGCTTTATTCTCTCTCACTACCAACAAGTTCTTTTTTTCCCCATATAGCAAGAAACATGAGCTCAGGCAGTTCCAAAATATCATTCTTTAAGAAATCTTGCCTAGTGGCTCCAAAAAATCCCAGATAAGGACTGTGATTGGCCAGGCCTGGGTCACATGCCATCTCTGGACAGCTGGCAGTAGAAAGGGAAGGGCTGCTATGATTGGCCAGCTTGGGCCAGGGGCAGGTCATAGTGATTGGCAGCCTCCCTCAGAACTATGTGGTTGGAGTGATGGGGGACAGTCCTTCTCAACAAACTGATACAGGTGGATGGGTGTCGGGCATATATGATAGAAGTCCATTATAAGTTCAGTCTCCTCTTAATTCTATACCTATGTCTGTTCCTGCCCCTTCCAAAAAATGCTGCTTTTCTATCAGCAATTCATTATTATGGAGTTGAGTGAAAGTCATGAAATTCCAGTCCCTAGATTTGTCCCCAACCTTGACTAACTCTGCTTTCTGGATTTACCCCCATTTTCTCACCTAACCACAGATACCAGAAAAGAAGTGTTTATTCACTGAGGAGTTGAGCAAACTAGCTGCACAGTCTCCCTTACCACATCCTCCAAAGAAAGAACTTTCTCTGAGATTGGAGCACAGTGCCTCCTCCTTTCTCCATGCTACACAGAAGCCTCATTCTAGGCTTTTCCTCCTTCCGGGTTCCTCCATACTATCCTGAGGCCACACCTCTTGGGGCGGGGAAGGGGAGTACTCTGGCTGCTTCTGCTCACCCAGTGTGGACTCAGGAGCTGGAGCCCCTAAGGTCAGGATGAGGCTTCATCCCTCAGCCCAGATGGCCAGGCTCAGTGACAGCATCTCTGCTTCAGGACATGTGCCTTCAGTCTCCTCCACAGTCTAAAAACTTCACTTGCCATGCTGAAACTTGTTGATAAACCCAAATCTGTAATTAGGAACATAAACTGACACAATATAGGCCTTGCACAAATGAGCAGTTGTGGGTATTATGGGCCCCTGTGGATTATTTGACTGAGGAGAACGATGGAGGAAAAGCTGGTTGTTGTTGAACAAATTGCTACCAGATGTAGATTTCAATAAACACCGCACTGTTGTTCCCCTGCCCGAAGGTGCTATGAATTTCTTGAGGCAACAGAGGAATCAGTAAACGGGGCAGTGGGGTGGGTTGGGGAGTTACTGTTCCAATATGAATGGAGCCTCCTAGTGTTTTCTGTCCCTGGATGTTTGTCCACAGAATCCAAGGCAGGCCCTGGAGGCTTCTCTCTCCTACCTGACATTCTACACCAGAGTAATATACTTAAATTGTAGCAACCAGACTGTGTGGAACCTGAAAGAAGCCTGGAATTAAGGTAAAAATGTCATACAAAGTCTGTGTTAGGGGTTAACTGTAAGACATGATGAACAAAGCACACCATGCTTCCCTTCATTGAACTTACAAGTGGGAGGGAGATGAGTGCTAAAGCAGTAATTACAAATAAATAACAGACAAGCCTTCGAACATCCTGTGAAGGAATGTAGCATGAACTTGTAATGCAGAGGCCACTGTCGCTGCCTTCACCATCTGCTAAGTGAGCTAGGTGAGCCAAAATGTGAGCCTGTTAGCTGGGCATGATGACTCATGCCTGTAGTCCCAGCTATTCAAGAGGCTGGGGTGGGAGAATTGCTTGAGTCCAGAAGTTTGAGGCTGCAGTGAGCTGTGATTGCCACTGCACTCCAGCCTGGGTGATGGAACAAGACCCTGTCTCTTAAAAAAAAAGAAAAAGAAAAAACCTGAGATTTGGGGCCTGTAAGGCCCCAGAGTCTTCACTACCCTTAGTGGCTGTACTTTTAAGGGAGTGGAAAGGAGAGAGAGATTGAGACTGAGACTGAGAGGGTGAGAGAGGGTATGATTGGTTTTAGTATACAAACATGTTCTCATGTTCCATACAATGGAGTGATTCTAGAGAGAATGATTTTCCCGACCCTTCCCTTGGTTATGGCTCGTTAAATCAAGCGTCAGATGAATGCTTGGCTTAAATCTAACGCATCTATTTGAATCACCAGCGAACTTTGTGATTTTCTAATCCCGTTGTCCCAGTAAGATGCAAAGCTTCTGGAGGGCAAGGGCCATACCTTTCCCTGTTTGTGCCCTCAAACACTAACAGGCGCTTTGCCATAGTACTGGGAAAAATATATATTAGTTGAATGATAGGACAAAAAAAGCGGTTGTAGATGGAAAACACATTAACTGCTGAGAACACATTTTCATTTTGAGTTGTCTATAAGAGTTTAAGGGGCATGGAAGCCCTGGAATTGAAGTAAATTCAACAGCATCAATTTGCGTTTGGGCCTCAATAAACTAGTCCCTCTGTACTCCTGGCAGGGGATGGGCGGAGTCCTGGGGGATCTCCCTTCCAAATCTTACAGGGTGGTCTGTTTCTTCTTTGGACAATAATGATGTAATGGCTAGTCTCTCGAGAACTTGCTGTGTTCCATACGTCGTACTAAGCATTTATTTGGATTATCTCATTAAATCTTCACAATCACTTTATTTAACACATGGAGAAATTGAGGCACATGGAGCCTAAGTTGTTCAAGGTCATGGAGCCAGTAAGTGTTAGAGCCAAGTCGTTTGGCTCCAGAGCCTGTGTTCTTAACTACTACTTTGTAGTGTCTTTCTTACATATTAGTAGTTGGGCCTGTGTATTGCTAGTTGAATTCTCAGTGGCAGGCCTTCATGTGTTTGACCATGGTTTTCATGTTCTCCAAACCTCAGTTCTCTAGATCTGTACTTTGGTAGGTCATCATTTTCCATGATGCCTACTTCTTCAGGTCAGAAAATCTTGCCAGTGCATAAAGACTTTCTAGGACTAACTCCCACAAAGCCAGCTCACAAGAGATCAATGTACAAATGAAGCAGTTCAGTGTGTTTTGTCTACCACTCTCCATAAGTACGTGGGAGACAACTGGTGGTTGGAAGGTTTGGTGTTCACCTCATGGAGCTGTGATATCTCACTCACCACAGAGATCTGTTCTTCTGAGGGACCATCTTGCCAATTTCTAGAGAGTTGCAGGGATATTAAATTTTTGCACATTAAGCTTCCTCTTTCCAAGCTCCACTCCACATGGGCCCTGCTACCATTTGTGAACAGTCTTCTAGAGTAGTACAGGTTCTAGCTTTCTTAGTTAAGATCATATTTTCTGAGACCACTCCCTTGTCACTTTGCCTGAAATGAGAAACTCCCAACCTCAACTGCTTTTCTAGTCTATTCAAATGAATGCCTTCCAAAGGGCTGGTGTCCTCCAGGGTGTATTAGTTGTTACTAACTTAATCCTCCAAGGCTAATCTGATTTTCAAGATCTGTAGAGAGACCTTAGTGTATCGCCTTGCCTGTACCAAATATGGTCATTATGGCACAGGAAAATCTCAAATACCTTATTGGAAACCCAGGACAAATATGTATTTGACCTTAATGAAATGAAAAAGACAAATTGGATCCATACGTTTAAAAACAACCAAAAACTTAATCTTTACCAAGAAGGGTGTCCTTTGAAAAGGACAGGCTGGTACAAGAACTTGATAAAATAGAAGTAAAGGTTGACACTTTTTTTTTTTTTTTTTGAGATCTATATCACTCTGTCACCCAGGCTGGAGTGTAGTGGCACGATCTTGGCTCACTGCAACCTCTGCCTTCTGGGTACAAGTGATTCTCATGCCTCAGCCTCCTGAGTAGCTGGCACTATAGGCATATGCCACCATGCCCAGCTAATTTTTGTATTTTTAGTAGAAACAGGGTTTCACCGTGTTGGCCAGCTGGTCTTGACCTCCTGGCCTCAAGTGAGCCACCCAACTCAGCCTCCCAAAGTGAAAGTCGACATTGCTAGCCCTGTTCAGCACATGAGACAGGGCACTGGGTGATGTCTACCTAATGATGATCAACCCAGGGGCCCTTGGCCCAAGCATATCACTGGTACAGAGGGCCTCTGCCAGCTAGTATGAGTGTGAGTGAGGCTGAGAGAACTCCCTGGAGTTCTACACTCAGCAGACGTTTCTTGTTGGACTATGAAGGCGGGCACAGATTTTATACAAATTTGTGATGCTAACATCTACCATAAGAACTGGCATCCATAGAAAATACTACATATATATGTGTGTATATATATAGTCTCAAAAAAAAAAGAGGCTGCGCTGTCTCTGTCTCTCTCTATATATATGCCTATACACACACACACACACACACACATTTATATATATATGTGTGTGTGTGTATATATATATATAAATGAATGAGATTCTATTTATGTGAAGTGTTCAGAATACACAAATCCATAGAAATATAAAAATAGATTCATGGTTACCAGGGACTTGGGGGGTTGGGGGTGGGAGGAAAATAGGGAGAGACTGCTAATGGGTACTGGGTTTCTTTTTGGGATAGTGAAAATGTTCTGCAGCCCGGCGTGGTGCTTCACATCTGTAATCCCAGTACTTTGAGAGGCTGAGGCAGGCAGATTACCCTGAGGTCAGGCGTTCAAGACCAGCCTGGCCAACACGGTGAAACACTGTCTGTATTAAAAATACAAACATTAGCTGCGCATGGTGGCACATGCCCGTAATCCCAGCTGCTTGGGAGGCTGAGGCAGGAGAATCACTTGAACCCAGGAGGCAGAGGTTGCTGTGAGCCATGATCGCGCCACTACACTCCAGCCTGGGCGACAGAGCGAGACCCTGTCTCAAAAACAAAAAAAAAATGTTCTGGAATTAGATAGTGGTGATGGTTTAAACAGCTGTGAATATACTAAAAGCCACTGAATTGTTAAATTGGTGAATTTATGGTACATGAATTATATCTCAATAAAGCTGTTACTTTAAAAATGAACAAGAAAGTAAAACCCATAAAAAGGTCCTCTAGGCACTTCAGCAAACAACATGGTACGGAAAAGACCAAGGAGTTGTTAGCCCAGGGGGAATGGAAAACCAGTTAACATAGCTTATTCACCCAGGCCTGAGATCCCTAATAAAGGCCTTTTTTTTTTTTTTGAGATGGAGTCTTGCTCTGTCGCCCAGGCTGGAGTGCAGTGGCATGATCTCGACTCACTGCAAGCTCCACCTCCCGGGTTCATGCCATTCTCCTGCCTCAGCCTCCCGAGTAGCTGGGACTACAGGTGCCCGCCACCAGGCCTGACGAATTTTCTGTATTTTTAGTAGAGATGGGGTTT
>NW_012104721.1:630838-650178 GCF_000951045.1 Mandrillus leucophaeus | reverse complement strand
GGGGTTGGGGGTGGGAGGAAAATAGGGAGAGACTGCTAATGGGTACTGGGTTTCTTCTTTTTTTTTTTTTGATGGAGTCTTGCTCTGTCGCCCAGGCTGGAGTGCAGTGGCATGATCTCGACTCACTGCAAGCTCCACCTCCCGGGTTCATACCATTCTCCTGCCTCAGCCTCCCGAGTAGCTGGGACTACAGGTGCCCGCCACCAGGCCTGACGAATTTTCTGTATTTTTAGTAGAGATGGGGTTTCACCGTGTTAGCCAGAATGGTCTCCATCTCCTGACCTCATGATCCGCTCGCCTCAACCTCCCACAGTGCTGGGATTACAGGCGTGAGCCACTGCTCCTGGCCAATAAAAGCCGTTTTTA
This sequence comes from Mandrillus leucophaeus, assembly GCF_000951045.1. NCBI lineage: Eukaryota > Metazoa > Chordata > Mammalia > Primates > Cercopithecidae > Mandrillus > Mandrillus leucophaeus. The sequence continues at coordinate 649,812 of NW_012104721.1, read as the reverse complement.
AAGTTGAATCACCTTAGGGTTGAAGACTGGTTAGGATTGGGGGACTGAGGGTTAGAGAGTAAAGTAGAAGGGATGGCACTTTTCTGGATAGGAGACAATTATTGCAGATATTAGTATTAAGACCTATTCTCTTTAGTATTTTTTTAAACACAAAGTAACACCTCCATGTTTCCAGCAATATTTCACATTTCACCAGTGTTCACAAAGGACCTATTGTGTGCCAGTTCCTATCTGCTGAAAGTGCGTGATTCCGTGGGCTGTAGCGAGCACAGTAGCAGTCCAGTGGGCCCAGTTACTGCTGATCTGAGCAATCTGTTAAAACCCAGAAAGGGTATTAGAAGCAGACAGTCCTTCTTTTCTTACCAAGCCTGGAGTATCTACGGCTCTGTCCACCATGCCTTTAGAGAGGCACACCCAAATTGGAAGATTATCTGTGCTGTAAAAAGAGGGAATGTCCAGTTCGATGTTGAGGGGGCTGAGAGTTCTCTGGGTTCCCCAGGCGGAGAACAGACCGGGGTCATGGGCCTTCTTGCCATGTGGTCTGAGCACTGAATGTCCTGAAAGTGTGGAAAGGCCTGTCCCTGAGCTTTAGTAACTTTTTTTTCCACCTAGAAGCAAGCCAAGTAGTTTCAGAGTAGTTCTCAGAGTAATCCAGAGTCATCTTCATGAAAGCTAATACTAGAAAACTCAGAGGGATAAAAGGATATGCTTGCTAAGAAGATTATTTCCCGCCGTGGCTGTCCCTGCAAGCCAACAATAGCACACCCTTCGTCAGGATATAACGAGTGAGAGAAAACAGCTAGAAAAGAGTGGAGAAAGTAGGCGAGAGGAAGCTATTTAAAAGACCCTAAAGTGCTGCAGCTGTTTTGGCTAATTTTTCTCATTTCAGTGATGTTCCAAGCTCTTTGTCTTCTATGTGGGGCGACTTCATTTAGCTCTCTTATGAGTCATCCTGCCCACAAATAATCTGTCTTGGAGTAGCCCTTATGAAAACAGACAATTTACATTGCATTATGTGAATTGGCAATTGTATGTCCCTTCCCTGGGTGGGCCGTCCTGTGTCTGCCTGCATCCACACATGTGGGACTTCTAAGGCCTAAGCACACCCTCAGTGATTGGGGAGTGCAAGAAGGGGACATCTGGAACCTGAAGCAGGTGTGCAAAGGCACCAACAGTGTGCCCTGGTTAGCCGACTGCTCCATCTTAAATGTTTCTAGATACCATTGTTGTTACCTTTCCTCACAAGGGTTTTATGAGAATTATCTAGGAAAAAGCAGACATCAGAGGAAATTCCATGTAAATAAATGTTATGGCCACTTCAAACCTCAATCTTGCTAAATTGAGGTTTTTTTTTTTAGATAATATTTTCTTCTTCTATGTGGCTAGCAGATCTGACCAGCATTTTAATAAAGAATTCCCTAGAGAGACACTGAGCTCCTTAAGATAGAAACTAGACTGGTTATCTGCTGGTTTTTCTGCCTAGGAAAATGTGCTCTCTTTCTAATGGGTACTTTGGTTTTACCCAGAGAGGCCCAGGGTCTCACTCTCATCCCATGTTTTTCTGGTGGAGTTGACTCCGCCCTTGGCCCGTGGTTGGGGCAAGGTAGTTCGGACCCCAGGCAGTCAGCACATTGTGTTTCCCTGGCCAAAATGCTTGGGTCAGAAATGGGCACGTGACTCAGTCTTAACCAATGAGATATGAAACTTTGGCTAAGAGGCTGTGATTAGGATTTGGAATTTGACAACAGGAGTCTGGGCTGGGCAGCCTTCTAGTAATTGTGAGCAGAGAGCCAGTTTGAGTGTGGAGACCACACATGGAGGACAGCCAAGCCTGGCTGGGATGAGAGAGCAAGAAGATGGTCATGGTATTGTCCTCTAAGCCCAGAACCAGGCTTCCCTGAAGGTACCATTATCCTGGTCTTTCTGGGCATATGAGGCCACATTTCCCTTTTAGCTTGAGTAAATCAGGGTTGAGTTTTCTGTCCCTTGCAACCACAAGTTCTGACTTGTTCAGGGGCAGCGTTTCAATCATACCTAACATCTAGCAGAGTGCCTGGCAGGTAGAGGAAGCTCAGTGTGTGTTTACTGAATAGATTCTCATGGAGTTAAACAGATGTTCATCAAACGCCAGTGAGGCTAATGGCTACCATATTGGATGGTACAGATATAGAACATTTCCATCATTACAGAAAGATCTATAGGATAGCACTGCTATAGAGAGTACAAACTCAGACCCTGCCTCCCAGAAGCTCTATTTTTGAGAGTTTTTAAAATATTATCAAAACTAGATAGCATGATATGTGGAAAGATAGTCTTACTGATTGATAAAAGTTCAGCTTTATTTCTCTCGAGTACAGTTATTTACATATAAATTCTAATGAAGGAGTTTAACAACAGTTACTATACAGATAGAGTCACGCATTATACAAAGTAAGGTGTGCCTAAATGTTCTTTTACATATGAGGAGCTGGAATTTACCGGGCCTAGAAACTAAAGCAACGTAGAATGCTGTGTTGATTTTTTGCAGCCTTTTCATGAAGCAAATTATTGATTTTAAGTAGAACTTAACTACAGTAGTAAAGTCCTAAAATTTCTTACAGAACCTATTCCATGTCCCTACCCAGTAGGACTGGCCCATGCCACCCAGAATGATGACAATTCTAGAATAATGTGGTTTAGAGTAGTCAGTTTCTGCAAATGATTCCTGGACATCCCAGTGCTCCTGTTCTGCTCTTTGCTGGTCCACATCTGGTGGTCCACTCATACCTCCTTCAGAGTAGGGCATCTGAGCCTATTCTGGCCTCCAGCATACTCATTTTGTATAAAAGCCATCCCTGTGCACAATTCCTTCTTCCGGTGACATCCATTTTTCCTAAAAGTGATGTGAGAACAACTGATCATGAGCTCGTCCACGAATTGTTCCTTGTTGGCCTGAAAACCGGGAGCACTTGTAAGGCTGAATGGATTCTACCCAGATCAGGGGTCGTCTTAACTCCTCAGAGTTAGCCCAAGCTGGCCACAACTACATCTTCAGCCTAATATATTTTGTTCTACAGTTATGGATCCCACCTTAATCAAGCTGATTTACTCACTGTCCTAGAGTACCTCGGGCTCACACCCTTCCCTACTCATCAACCCCACAGATGGTTAATTACTTCTCCTCAGAACTTACCTCAAATACCTAATCTGTCTTATGTTCTTTCAAACCATCTAAGCCAGAAATTCTGTATCCCTCCTTTGAACCCCTATAGCTTTGTCTATATTCTTGTTTTATTGTAATAGCTTTATTTAGATGTAATTCGTATGCCCTACAACTCACTCTTCAAAAATATACAGTTCAGTAATTTTTTAAATATTCGGAGTTGTGTAACCATCATTGTCTGTTTAGAACATTTCATCACCCCGAAAGGAAACCCTGCTAAAGAGCAGTCATCTCTCAGTTCCCCTCACACCACCCTCCAGCCCCCTAGCCCTGAGCAGTGACTAATCTTTCTGTCTCTTCGGATTTGCCTGTGCTGGACATCTCATATAAATGGAATCCTACAATATATGGTCTCTTGTGACTTAACATGTTTTCAAGGTTCATCCTTGTTGTAGCATTATCAGAACTTCATTCCTTTTTAAGGCCAAGTCATATTCCATTGTAGGATCCACCACATTTTGTTTATGAATTCATCAGTTGGTAGGCATCTGGATTGTTTCCACTTTTTTGCCGTTATGAATTATGCTGCTGTGAGCATTTGTGTACAAGTTGTTGTATGAGGTACATGTTTTTGTTGTTTTGGGTATATACCTAGGAGTGGATTGTGTTGTATTGGTTCTATTCTTTTGGCAATATGATATATTCTCATACTTAAACCCATGGTGTTTAGCTTATCACTAATACACCTTGCCTTCCCTAGGAAATCTAAACCCTTGAGAGCTGAAAAGAAGCCTTATTTCTTTCTACTCCCCCCAGTACTGACCACTGTGTCTAACAAAAGCCACAATCGCTGTTTGGACACAAAGATGTAATGGAAAGAAGTAGACACTTGTGAAGTTTTTTTCCTCTCTTCCTGCTTTAACCCTAAACTGTGTCACATTTTTTCATGTTCACACTGTATGTGTACTCTTTTCTGAAAGTGTGTGTCCTCTTTGAGGCCCCAGTATTGGAGGCGACTTGATGTGTAGGTAATTGGTATACAAAACCTCTCAGGTGTGACCATTCCAAAGGAGGAGATTAGCTTCCAGCATGTCTCCTCCAGACAACAATACACACTGTTCTGCTGCTGGACAGTCAGCTGTGGAGTAGTAATGCACCTCTGCAAGGCTTTGCAGGGTCTTTACTCACTTATCACCAGGGATGAAAATGGGGCAGGACATAGTAGAAGCCGTTAAAAGGAAATGATGTCTTCTTGCCTTTTCTCCCTTGATCAGACCCTAAGAAAACAGCTTACCCAAATGAGCAGAAAGATGCCAGGTGTATAAAATGGAGTCGAGCAGCTGTCTTTGGTTCTACCTTGGGATGAGGTTTAGAAGTATTGTTTCCCAAACTCTTGCGGCGGGAAGATCTGGACTAGGTGGGACTGCCGGTAAATGGTGCTTTTCTCAGCCGGTAAATCACTGGGGAGGAGAAGCAGCTGCTGTGAACTGAGTGGTGTGGCAACTCTGGCTTTTGATTCCCCAGCAGCAGATGGCAACTGTGAGTAATGACACACATAAGATAGAAGCTGTGCTTCCTTATCTGAAATGGGAATTTCAAGTGAAGGATAACTGGAGTCTCTTCTTGGGGCATAATTGGTCTTTCATGAGCCATTACCCAGGGTTTTTAAAGTACCTACAAAAATTGTTCTGTACCCAGGAGTTCAATAAACACTAAATGTGTGTAAGAATTTGCATTCTTTGCCTCCAGATCGGGGGGAAAACATTTCTGGAACATACATTAAGAACTTCAAATTGCATAGCATTTAGTAGGCACAAAGTGACTCTACTAGTTAAGGGATGACAGATCAATTTCAATTTGTGTGCCCCTCGCTTATGGGTGCTTGGAGGGTTGTATTGGAAAGGATTGCTGAGGCCAGTTAATAAATAAATTAATAAATTGTTTATGTCTGTCATGAACACCTAAGAAACTGTGGAGTGGTAGCACTTGTGTTGACTATTTTCCCTAGACCGTGAGCTCCTTGAAGGGCAAGGACTGTGTCTTAGACAACATACCCTCAGGACCTCGTGCCTTGCCTGGTATGGAGGAAGTAACCAGTAAGTATATATTGGTTGAATGAATGATTTGATTTCCTAGTTTTGGAATTGGCACATGATTCTAAGTGAATGAGCTCACCTCAGATGCCTTAATAGTAAATGAAATTTTGCAGAAGAAATGTTTTCTAAAATACGTTGATTTTTATGGAACTAGGGTCTTGTTTTCAAAACAGCCCTCTGTTTTGCTACAACAAAACAATACATTTCAAGAGTTTCAAATTTAAATTGGCTACTCAAAGCCAATTTCCTCATTTTTTTTTTCTATCTCAGTGGTCTAGAGGGGCATCTTGGTGTTTTAAGTGAAACACAGGTTTAGAAGTCAGATTTGGGTTTGTTTGTTTGTTTGTTTTTGAGACGGAGTCTTGCCCTGTTGCCCAGGCTGGAGTGCAGTGGTGCAATCTCGGCTCACTGCAAGCTCCGCCTCCCGGGTTCACGCCATTCTCCTGCCTCAGCCTCCCGAGTAGCGGGACTACAGGCATCTGCCACCAAGCCCGGCTAATTTTTTGTATTTTTAGTAGAGATGGGGTGTCACTGGTCTTGATCTCCTCACCTCGTGATTCGCCTGCCTCGGCCTCCCAAAGTGCTGGGATTACAGGCATGAGCCACTGCACCCGGCCTAGATTTGGGTTTTACTTACAACCAGCTCAGCGATTAACACATTGTGTGTCCTTTGCTTGTTACTTTTCCATGCTGGAACTCAGTTTCCTCTAAAAAATTGGAGAACTGAAGCAAATGAGCTCTGTAATTCTATGAAAATAAATGCAGAGGATAAAAAAAGAGAACTTGTTTCAACAAGATAAAGTTTCTGTCTTTGGTCTAGCTCAGGGGTCCCCAACCCCTGGCCATGGACCGGTACTGGTCCAAGGCCTGTTAGGAACCGGGCCGCGCAGCTGTAGGTGAGCGGGGCAAACGAACATTAACGCCTGTGCTCTGCCTCCTGTCAGATCAGCGGCAGCATTAGATTCTCATAGGAGCGGGAACACTATTTTGAACTGCTCATGCGAGGGATCTGGGTTGCCTGCTGCTTATGAGATTCTTATGCCTGATGATCTGAGGTAGGAAAGTTTCATTCATCACCCCCCATCTATGGAAAAATTGTCTTCCTTGAGACCAGTCCCTTGTGTCAGAAAGGTTTGGGACTGCTGGCCTAGCTGATCACTTCTCTGATTTCAACTTCACTTTCTGACACAGGAGCAACAATCTTAAAGTGAGGAGGGGGAGTCAACTTTTTTTTTTTTTTTTTTAAACAGCAAAAGCATCAATCATTATGGTGAAATGTCAACATAATAAGTCTTTTTTAATATCTCTGCAGAATGCTACATGAGATTTGCCCTAATTCCTAGATGGCTATGGTATGTGTAATACATAAAAATATAATGTACCATCTCAGACATATGTCTCGGCTGACATTCAGCACTAAGAATCTGACAAATGTTTTCATGTTTATGTACATTCTGCCTGATTTCAAAAACAGATTTAAGATAGCTATACTCAAAATCGTAGAAATAATTAATTCTGGAAGTCTTTAGAATGGGAGTGAAAATAAGAGCCAAGTTTTTTTGTTTTTTTTTTTAAGTGATAGGAAACTTAAACTACTAGAGCTTCCAAAATTCAATATGATTTGTAACTTCATGGTTCCTAGCAGCCAGAGCAACAGGGAAGTCATGGGCTACCTAGCTCTTCTTGTGTGATAACAGCCACAGCCAGAGTAATGGGCTTTGTGGGGAAAAGGAAATATACCGACACAATTCTACCTCTGGCCCGTTCTGATAGCCTTTTGTCGAGGCAGTAGCCATTATTTTATAATGAAGCCATTGAATGACAAACAAGAGTGCCAACGTAGACCAAGCCTTATTTGTTTGTGGCTATTTTTGCTAGTTGTTTGGTAGACTTTAGCCAGGCCACGTATAGTAACAGTAGATGATGCTTGATGCGCCAGATGCTATTCTAACCATATTAACATATTAAATCCTTACAAGAGCCCTGTGTGTTAGGAACAGTGCTTTGGGGTCTGTGATCTTATCCAGTGCACCATACTGCCTCTTACATATTTGAAATAGTACAGAAATTTACCTTACTGCAGTCACACAGCTTAGCATCCCAGCTCTGGGTGGTCTCAGGAAAGACTATCTCATTTAAAGCAATAATAACCAGTTAAACGGTAGGCAGCCTCAGTGCTACACAACCAGATGGACCAGCTGTTTACTCGTTGAGTTCACTCGTTCCTTTGGTGTTGTTTCGAGGTGGCTTCTTGAATGTTAAAGGAACAATCTAGTCTCTATCTGAACCTCCTTTTGCATCTTTCATTGGTGACATGAGGAGCATACATAGGCCATGTGTCCTCTTGTCCTTTGGTATCTTATCTACCTTTGGGCTGCTAAATATGCCACATCAGCTTCTCTTGTGTGCCAGCTCACTCAGCAGGGGTGGCTGCCTAGAAGACTGTGTTGAGAAGGCCTCTCAGACCTGGCTCAGATGTCGTGAGATAAAGGGTCATGGCTGAGTAACAATGCCTGATGTGGGCAAGGAAGAGGGTAGCACCAGAGTGTTGCCTTTGCCAGCCATGGCCTAATTCTTGATGAGGGCTTGGCTCTATGCTGCATGGCTTCTGAGGTTATTTTCCCTCAGAGTACTTCCCATTTAAGAGGAGAACAGAGCATAGCATTCCAAAAAAATTCCATTTTTATGGAATGAATTCCCTCCCTGTACAAGACACACAATAGGAAGATTAATACGTCAAAATCCCTGCCCACCCCCCAAATTTCATCCCAGTCAAGGACATACAAATTTTGACGAACAATATCTATACAGTGAGATAATGATTATTCTTATAAAGTACTGAGGGAACACAAACAAAAGAGTCGCTCTCTGTGCCTGAGAAGGGCAGACAGGTCAGGCTACATGGAGAACGTGCCAGTTGGCCCCAACCCTAATTCTGTCCATGTGTATGGAGCCCAGAGGGGTGTGTTTTGAGAGCCACCTGGCATGACCAACATCCCCAATATGTTTTTGCAACCTTCCTTTTCAGAATATATACAGTGCCACCAGTGGTAAGTCATCTTTTTGGAGTCTTCATATAATGACACACCTGAGAAGGAGGGATGAATCCAATGTATCACAATGGGTCAATATTTTAGAAGTTTAGCTGTGTCAAAGACCTTTAGGAAAGGCAAAGGCTGGGGCAGGGTTTGTGGAAGCCAGGGATATAGGGGGTCAGTGCTGGGCAGGTGGAATAGACTGCTAAAACGAAATGGAAAAATAAGAAATGCAGAGACAGCCAGCACTGGCATTTTACCCAAGGCCATTCTGTGTCACTTAGGAAATGTGTTCTTTACAGGGATTTGAAAGCTATAGGGAATAGCGATTGGAGTCAGAAATGGCATCACTGGGGCTAAGAAACCAAAAATAAAGTCATTTTGGAGCTAACCTTTGTATTCAGAGAGCTTTGTCCTAATCCTGCTTAGGATTCCCACAGCATCTTTTCTTCCCTTAAGAGAAATCAAAAGGCTTTCACGTTGCCTCTCTCATTGCCCTGTGAAGACAGGCATTCAAAACCTCCTTTTGCAGGTGAGGAAATTGACTTCGTGGTCTAAGATCGCACAGTGAATTAAACAGACTCAAAAGCAAGCATTTAATCTCTCTCACTCCAGCATTTGCTCTTAAATGTAGTTCTTAGAATAAGAATTCTCAGTGGTTTTAAGAAAATGGTAACGTTTGTACTATAATTAACCCCCAGAAACAGAACATCAAAACCAAGACACTTTGGTGATCGTCTTATCCAGTGTTCTCATTCTAAAGACGTGGACTCTGGGCTGGGCACGGTGGCTCACACGTAATCCCAGCACTTTGGGAGGCCAAGGCGGGTGGATTACGAGGTCAGGAGATTGAGACCATCCTGGCTAACACAGTGAAACCCCGTCTATACTAAAAATACAAAAAAAATTAGCCAGGCATGGTGGCGGGCACCTGTAGTCCCAGCTACTCAGGAGGCTGAGGCAGGAGAATGGCGTGAACCCGGGAGGCAGAGCTTGCAGTGAGCTGAGATCATGCCACTGCACTCCAGCCTAGGTGACAGAGCGAGACTCTGTCTCAAAAAAAAAAAAAAAAAAAAGATGTGGACTCTTGAGTCCAAGTGACAACTCCAAATAACTCGAGGAAATCTGGTCATTAAAACCTACTCGACTCAAGGTTTCCATTTCTAACTGGAAGCCATTGCCTTCAAGAGCTGTTTACGAGCCTCTGCCACCCTTCTAGAACTCAGTTGAAGGACTTCTGCTGAAGCCTTGGAAGGTTCACGGCCCTCTCGTCACCATTGCTAAGGGCTGTTTTATGTTCTTTTATTAGGTGGTCCATTAGGTGCAGCCACAAGAAGGAGACACAGAGAGGCTCAGGAAGACAGTTTATCGTGGTCACAAGTCCTAGAGGCAGGAGGCATGGCACACCATGCAGGGCCACAGAGGAAAGACACCAGGGCAGTCAGGAGGCAGAAGACAGGAGCAAGGGGAAAGCATTAAGGTAAAGCCATGATGGGGGTTTCCTTGAGATAGGCAAGACAGGGCAGGGTGAACACTTTAGGGTTGGCTAGTTTGAATAATCTCAGGGGGCCCTAAGCTATAGGAGTGGTCCCTAGTTGACTGTACCTGGCCCTGGGATGATGAAAGCAGAGGAATTTTGCCTCTTCGGGTGTTCGGCCAGATAGAGGAGGTGTGGCTCTGAATTGGTTAGTTCGCATGTCAGAAGTGTACTCCTGGCTGGGCCCTTTGCTGGCTCTAAGAATTAACTATCCTCCCCCCACCCCACCAGGGGCAGTCTCCCCAGCTAGAAAGGTTTTTTAAAAGATGTCCAAACATCATAATGTACATAAATATGTAACACAAGGGCCCTGGCTCCTCTCAGATATTTTTCTTTTTCTTTTCTTTTCTTTTTCTTTTTCTTTTTTTTTTTTTTTTTGGAGATGGAGGTTTGCTCTTGCTGCCAGGCTGGAGTGCAATGGCGTGATCTCTGCTCACAGCAACCTATGCCTCCCGGGTTCAAGCGATTATCCCACCTCAGCCTCCCGAGTTGCTGGGATTACAGGCATACGCTACCACCCCCGGCTAATTTTGTATTTTTAGTAGAGATGGGGTTCGCCATGTTGAGCTGCCTGGTCTCAGACTCCTAATCTCAGGTGATCCACCTGCCTCGGCCTCCCAAAGTGCTGGGATTACAGGCATAAGCCACTGCGCCTGTCCCGTCTCAGATATTTCTATCCATTGTCATACTCTCACTCTTTCCCTAACTACTACTGACTTGAGCTTGCAGCAGAAAATTCAGCCTTTGTAAGCTCGAGAGGACTCAGGTTGCTGACCAAAAGCAGAAGAGGCCTCCCTTCAAAATGTATGGAATGTTGCAAAAAGTAGACAGTGATCCCCAATAATCAGATACTTTCCTCAGAATGGTCTGCTAAACCTTCAGCCTTGTTGAAGCAATTGTCGAAGTAGCAGCACTTGGGAATTTCTGCATCCTGGATGGTATATTTCTTGTGGCCTCCCATCCCACTTCATGTCAGCCCTTCCTGCATTTAGACTTGGTTACTTTTAACTCTCTACTCCTGGCATCATTTTTAAATGATTTAGGACTCTTGGTGTCAAGTGACATAAACTCACCTTAAATTATCATAGGTGGAGGAGAGTGTTGGAGCATTGAACATAATGGAAAGAAAAGTTAGCTTTTTTCTACAGTTCTGATAGAAACAGGTTCTCTCCCTGCAGACTGGCATCTTCTGCTAGACAGGAAGTGTGACTGCTGGCAGCTCCAGAGCCTCATAATCCATAGCTTCAGTCGCCTGGCATACACTGACCCTGGACTTCTCACATCCCAGACTCTCATATCTGGACCCAGCTAGCTCTCTTGCTCGTTTTGGGACCAGTCAAGTTAGACTAGAGCGGCAGAGTCTGTAAAGGAATGTGGTTGGTGTGAGGGAAAAAGCAGTTTCCACAAGAAGGTGGTGGTCCCAGGAAGACAGGATGGTGGCAAAGCCAAAGGTGTTTGTGACAAACCTGAAAGCATATCAGGAGACGGAATGGTTAAATCATTTAAGTGACAAGAGCAAGTTGAAAAACAACAGGTGTGGTATGCTGTTTTAAAAAAACTGGCCAGGCACAGTGGCTCACGCCTATAATCCCAGCACTTTGGGAGGCCAAGACAGGCGGATCACTTGAGCCCAGGAGGTTTGAGACCAGCATGGGCAACATGGTGAAACCCCGTCTCTACAAAAAATACAAAAATTGGCCAGGCTTAGTGGTGTGCACCTGAAGTCCCAGCTACTTGGGAGTCTGAGGTGAGAGGATTGCTTGAGCCCAGGAGGTCGAGACTGCAGTAAGCCATGATTGCACCACTGCGCTCCAGCCTGGGTGAAAGAGCAAGACCCTGTCTCAAAATAAAATTTAAAAATTATGTATTCAGTAAATCTTTTCTAATTGACTTTCCATTAATGGAATGTCCCAGCTGATTAGCTCTGCACCCCCTCGGTAAAGCATGGCGGGAGGCTGAACACTCTCAGCTGGCAGCCTGGTTTCTAGGACACCAGCACACTTCTGCTCCCACCAGCTGAGGCCTGGGCTTTCCAAGAGTCATTCTTGTTTCTTGCCAAACCTGGGAATGCCAGATGGACTTGTTGTTTTTAATTATACAATTTAATTAAATATCCCCCAAACGAAAGACAAATACAGAAAGTTATTTCTGTGAAAATCATTGCGAGTAGCTAGAAGCAGTGGCTTTTTGCAGAGGGGAGAGGTCTTTAACCTTTTATTGCTGAGTAGGTTCTAGAGTCTGACCCCCGATTTTCAAATTCTAGCTCCACTGCTTCTTTGCTGTGTGACACTTTGGGCAAGTTGCAGCGTCATCCTAGGACTTGGCCCCTTTACTGTAAAATGGAAATAACAACCTTGTTTGGGTACTGTTGGGATTAAGTAATATAATGTATTTGAAGCACTTTGCACAGTTCTTGGGCACATAGTAAACACTCAACAGATGCCACATCTATCATCATCGTCATCAACAATCACAGCCTTGTTAAAGATGTAGAGAGAAGTCGTTGGCCATAAAGGAGACATTTTTTTAAATCAAATCAATCTCTAAAAATCTAAATTTTGTGTGTGTGTGTGTGTGTGTGTGTGTAAGGACACCTCCAGAGAGTTCTAGAGCTAAGTGAAAACCTGGTTTATTAAAATGAGCCTGTAAGTTCGGGTGCACACCTGTAATCTCAACACTTTGGGAGGCCGAAGTGGGAGGACTGCTTGAGGCTAGGAGTGTGAGACCAGCCTGTGCATGAGTGAAACCCTGTGTCTACAAAAAGTCTGTTAAAAAAAAAAAAAAAAGAAATTAGCTGGATGTGGTGGCACATACCTGTAGTCCTAGCTACCTGGGGCACTGAAGGGGAAGGATTGCTTGAACCCAGGGGGTCATGGCTGCAGTGAGCAGTGATTGCACCACTGCACGCCAACCTGGGCGACAGCGAGACCCTGCCTCAAAAAAAAAAAAAAACAAAAAAACACACAGCCTGTAGCCCCTCTTCCTTCCCTAATATATTTGGCTTCTGTAAAAATTAAAAACCCAAGGATGGGAAGAAGGGGAGAGAATTGGAAAGCCCCTGGTTAGCTTTAAGAGCCTCTCAGTGCAGCAGAACCCATGATGGCTCTATTCATAGCTTTGCTCTCTGGATCAATATTCTCTAAGAGTTGGTACATTCTTTTCATTTGTGTCTTTCACAGAGGGCAGTAAAATTTAGCTCTAATTATATTTAGGGCATCTGGATTCTAGTCAGCATTTTCTGGCTCCATTTTAGAACCTAAAGTCTGCGGCTTATTCCTAATGTGGAAAATGGAATAATCCCTCAGGCATGAGAAGAACTCCAGCATTCAGGCTGCTGTTCCTCTAGTGAGAAGCTGCTGCAGACATCACAAGACTTGTTATACAAGGAAACATGATTACAGTGGATTAAAGAAACTTGCCAGGGGCTTGAAGGATTTATTGCTTTTTGAATTCTGAATGAGACATAAATAGGTTTCTCCCCCTCTTAATTTTGGACCCCATACGGGGAAGGTGAGAAAATTCTTCAGCAAATTCTAGAATGCTTAGCTGCTAAAGATCAGTTGGTTTTGTGTCCACATCATATTGCAAAGGGCATGAATACTTGCTTGGCAGAGACACAAAACAGTCACTCATTTCTTTCTGTTCTGCCAAGTTAGTTACTGCCTTGTCTCCCAGTGGGAGAAAAATGTAACTCCTAGGGGACTCTTCTGGAAGGCAGCATGGTGTAATGGAAAAAGCACTGTAGTCACAGGCACGAGGCCTAGACTGCAGCGTCCGTGCTTATAAGCTCCGTGATTTCCAACAGGTTTAATTCTCTAATAAGCCTTTGTGCTCTTGCTGCTCTTTTCTGAAAAAGTAGTTCTCAGAGGGTTGTATGAAGGATTATAGCACCTTTATGTTCAATATCATCTATAGAAACTCAAATGTTGGATGCATTAGCAACAAAATGACAACTTGTAGTACACTCATTTGTGTTCACAGATCTCAGAATTTTTATGTCCTAAAGGGAGGGACTTTTAAAAATAATTATGGGGCTGGACGTGGTGGCACACACCTGTAATCCCAGCGCTTTGGGAGGCCAAGGTGGGCAGATCACCTGAGGTCAGGAGTTTGAGACCACCCTGACTAACATGGTGAAACCCTGTCTCTACAAATACAAAAAATAAGGTGTGGCGGGCACCTGTAATCCCAGCTACCCGGGAGGCTGAAGCAGGAGAATCACTTGAATCCAAGAGGCAGAGGTTGCAGTGAGCCAAGATTATGCCATTGCACTTCAGCCTGGGCAACAAGAGCAAAACTCCATCTCAAAAAAAAAAAAAAAAAAAAGATGGCTTCTTACTCTATCACTTCTGCAGATTCTTTGGTTTCTCAGGAAGCCAAAGAGATAGCATGGGGTAGTGGTTAGGAACAACTCTGGAGTCAGATGAATCTGAGTTTAAATTTACTACTTATTAGCTGGGAAGTCTTTGAACAACTCATCTAACCTGTTGTCCTCATTTTCCTAATCTGTAAAATGGACATAAAATATTACCTCAACCACATTTGGTTTTTGTTTTTTTTTGTTTTTTTTGTTTTTTTTGTTTTTTTTTTGAGACGGAGTCTTGCTCTGTCGCCCAAGTTGGAGTGCAGTAACCGGATCTCAGCTCACTGCAAGCTCCGCCTCCTGGGTTTACGCTATTCTCCTGCCTCAGCCTCCCGAGTAGCTGGGACTACCGGCGCCTGCCATCTCGCCCGGCTAGTTTTTTGTATTTTTTAGTAGAGACGGGGTTTCACCGTGTAGGCCAGGATGGTCTCGATCTCCTGACCTCGTGATCCACCCTCTCGACCTCCCAAAGTGCTGGGATTACAGGCTTGAGCCACCGCGCCCGGCCTGTTTTGTTTTTTTTTTTCTTTTGAGACGGAGTCTTGCTGTGTCGCCCAGGCTGGAGTGCAGTGGCGCGATCTCGGCTCACTGCAACCTCCGTCCCCCAGGTTCAAGTGATTCTTCTGCCTCAGCCTCCCGAGTAGCTGGGATTACAGGCACCCGCCATCATGCCTGACTAATTTTTGTATTTTTAGTAGAGATGGGGTTACACCATGTTCGCCAGGCTGGTCTTGAACTCCTGACCAGTAATCCTTCTGCCTTGGCCTCCCAGAGTGCTGGGATTTCAGGCGTGAGCCACTGCACCTGGCCCTGTTTTTTAATTCCTTTGTCCAATTTCCTATGTGGCACTTATCACCATTTGGAATTATTGTTTATTTGTGTTCTGTCTCTCACCCCAGCCCCATTCAAATATAATCCCCATAAAGGCAAAGACATTATATATCTTATTTACTGCTTTATATGTCCTGCCTAAGATAGTAACTGGTACATTATTGTTACTTAATCTTTTTACCTTTAAATTTTTTATGCCAAAGTAGTACAGATTTAAAAAGAATTTCTTCTCCAGTGTCATGGCTAAATTTATATACAGTAGCTGACTTGGAAACTGGGCAGAGTTGTTTTGCGTTTGGAAATACTGGTGTTCTTACAGTTGAGTTTCTATTTCCAAAAGATGCTTACTCAGCCTTTGATGGCACAGTTTGACTTGTGACATCAGAAGGTTGACAGGCAGAAGCCTGACTCAGGAATTCAGCTATGGAAGAGCGTGACTTTCAGCCCTGCTCGCCCTTTGAGGTATGGCTGGACACAGCTCAGAAAGGTCTTGGATTTCAATTTATCTAGGAAGGTATTTAGCAAATTATTTTTACCGTTTGGATTTGGTACAAATCACCCGAGGAATCTGCAGTCTCTGCATAAGTGAAGAATGAGAATGGAAGGAGTAAGTGGAGTCCAGTGGGAGAGCACAGGCCACCCTGCCACTTCCCTGGAAGAACTGATGGCTTTTTCCAAGGCCTGGATCATGCCTCCCCACGCCATGCCCCCAGTCCATCCTCTGATTTTTACTTACTTAGCACCTTGTAGGTCATAAGATTCTGCAGGTTTCCACAGCTACTGGGACTTAGGCATTGGGCCACTGAGGACAAGCTGACAGGTCATTGTTTGGGCTCTGGATTTCATGTCGTTCATTAGCCCTCTTGATCCCTTCAGAGAGGAGGCATTCATGCTATGAACTGTGTCGTGGAGAAAACACAGCCTTAGAAAGAGGAACTCTTGATCCCCCACTCCTTCATTCTTTCAAGCCCTGTGACCTGTTCCTCTGAATCCCTGTGGGACCACAGGTGGGCTTGGGATGGGGATGGTTCCTGAAGGCCCAGGGACTATAAGCAAAATGTTGCATGTGTGTGTATTATGGGCAGCCAGGGAGGCTCAGTTTCATCAAACTCTCAACAGACACCATCTTTGGTCTAAAATAGATTTGGAACTGTGACCCCGAGTGGACCTAATGTATTTTTGTAATGTTTGTAGGCTGCACATTTGCCCCTCTGGCCCTCCAGGCTCTGTGTGGGCAGATTGAGGATGGAAAAGCTGAAGCGGTGCACAGCTGCCCGATCTTGTTGGGTTGTTGCATGATGGCTGTCTCATCTCTTCTTGAGTTTGCTTATTTACACAATTAAGCTAGGCCCATTGTGAATCAAGTCCTGACCTGTCAACAGAAGATAGGATGGTTGAAAAGGGTAGCAGGCAATTCTGTAAACAAAATATAGCTGTAGATCTGGCTTTAAGAGTAAAATAAGGCCCAGTGCAGTGGCTCACGCCTGTAATCCCAACACTTTGAGAGGCTGAGGCAGGAGTTCGAGACCAGCCTGACCAACATGGAAAAACCCCGTCTCTACTAAAAATACAAAATTAGCTGGGTGTAGTGGTGCATGCCTGTAATCCCAGCTACTCGGGAGGCTGAGGCAGGATAATTGCTTGAACCTGGGAAGTGGAAGTTGCGGTGAGCCAAGATCGTGCCATTGCACTCCAGCCTGGGCAACAAGAGTGAAACTCCGTCTCAAAAAAAAAAAAAAAAAAGCAAAATAAAACCATGCCCCCAACAAACCTACCTGTTAGTCCACTGATTTTCTTTCCTCAGTGACAAAATGTTCATCTCCATACTCTTAGAGGAGTGATGATACGCTTGGCCTTTCACCTGAGGAAGTGTAGGATGGGAGCTGCATGTCCCTGCTCAGGAGTATTGACATTCCTCTTCTCAGCTAGCCCTGTCCACTGCAGCCCAGCTAATGTCTTACAGGCTACTAGAGATGGTGTACTGGGGCCGGGCACGGTGACTCCCATCTGTAATGCTAGCACTTTGGAGGCTCAGGCGGGGTAGATCATTTGAGTTCAGGAGTTTGAGACCAGCCTGAACAACATGGTGAAATCCCATCTCCACTAAAAATATCAAAAAAAGTAACCAGGCATGGTGGCACATACCTGTAATCCCAGCCACTCGGAAGGCTGAGGCAGGAGAATCTCTTGAGCCCAGGAGGTGGAGGTTGCAGTGAGCGAGATTGTGCCACTGCTCTCCAGCCTGGGTGACAGAGCAAGACTCCACCTCAAAAAAAAAAAAAAAAAAAAAAAAGAGATGGTGTATTGGGCTGTGCATGCTTCAGCTACCCAACAAAGTGCCTCTACCTTGTGCTTACAACGAAATTCAGTTAACCGTAAGATCTGGAAATCCCTGGCACGTGAAAAGCTGCTGCCTGGTTTAAGTATGTCTTTGTTTTCTAATAGTGCAAATTACTTCATCTTCAGCAGGAGTGTGGCACCTCTATAGTCACACATCACTTAACGAAGGGAATGTGTTCTGAGACATGCATTGTTAGGCGATTTCATCAGATGTCATAGAATGTCCTTACACATCCCTAGGTGGCATAGCCTGCTACACACCTAGGCTATATGGTCCAGCCTATTGCTCCTACGGTGGAAACCTGGACGGCATGTGACTGTACTGAACGCTGTGGACAACTGGAAAACAATAGTAAGGATTTGAGTATGGAAACATAGCAAAGGTACCATACAAATACGGATTTTGTAATTTTATGGGGCCACCATCATATGTGCAGTCCATTGTTGACTGAAACGTCGTTATGTGGTGTGTCACTGCTTATTGGGTGCTGATAAGATGCCAGGCTATGTGCAGGGTGCTCTACAAAATCTGTCATGTGTCATCTTCTCCTTGTCCTGAAGTAAATGTCAGCAGTCCCATTTTACAGATGGGGAAGTTGAGGCTCAGAGGTGTGTCTCAGTGAACAGGTCTAAGAAAAGGTGTGGGCTGACATAATGTGAGGACCACAGGGGCCACCAGAGGACATGGAGTAGAGGCCTTCCCTGAAGAACCCTGGGAACTAAGCTGAGCCAGGAGAGGAAATGGGATTTAGGCTGAGGAGAGAACACTTGGAAGGAGCTGGGACTCCAAGTCTGAGGAAGGCATCGGCATTTATTACCTTCTTGCCGTATTACTCTTGTTCAGTCTTTCTCCTTTGAGGTGCAGATAGTCCTCTTCTCCAGAATTCTTCTCCAGTTATCTGCATGGGATTCGTTTTCAGTGTTTTTTGAATTAGAACTGTAGACACTTCCCTCCTAGCCTGGCTTTTCTCCATCAAACTCCCTATAGCCATTTCTCATTGACTATAGCAGGCCCTAGCAAGCCCAGCCCTTAGTCTCTGTCCCCTCCAGGCTACCCTCCACGATAGCAACCAGTCTGCTCTTTTGGAAACACACATATGAGTACGTTACCTGGGGACTTCCAAAGGCTGGCTAGCTTTTGCTTCAGAATGAGATCAGCTGTTCAGCTTGGCATCTGCAGACAGCTCCTACCGCTGGACCCAACTTCCTCTCAGGCTGGCCCTGGCACTCTGGACTCCTCACACTTCTGCCTGGCAAACACCTAGTTGATCTTCAAGCTTTCATTCTTCCTAGAGGCTCCCTGGGTTCTGCCCCACACCTGTCACCTGAATTGTCATTATGTATGAGCTCCTTGAGAAAAAAAATATGACTTGGCCGTCTTTGTACCCTCAGTACCTAGCATAACACCTGGCATGTAGTCAGCACTTAGTAAAAACATTTTTAAAAATTTTATTCTCTCCATTTTGCAGATGAAAATAAGAAACTTTAAATGAATAAATGTTTGACTCTTGGGGTCAGGGCCATAATAATTAGAAAGTCTCCTTTCACTGTGCATTGTCTCATTTACATTACCCAGGTGATGGTCAAATGGTGTAAGAAATGCAGGTGGCTCCCCAGGCCCAGTGTCTTA